>NC_080162.1:192921488-193101332 GCF_950295315.1 Erinaceus europaeus
TTCTTCTTCTTCTTCTTCTTCTTCTTCTTCTTCTTCTTCTTCTTCTTCTTCTTCTTCCTTCTTCCTCTTCCTTCTTCCTCTTCCTCTTCCTCTCCTCTCCTCCTCCTCCTCCTCCTTCTTCTCTCCTTCTCCCTCTCCTTCCTTCTCCTCCTCCTCATCCTTCTTCTTCTCCTTCTCCTTCATCTCCTCCTTTTCCTCCTTCCTCCTTCCCCTCCTCCTCCTCCTTCTTCTTTTGTACATCAGAAATCTTGATGAAATTGAACTAGGAATTTCTGGCTTGGGACTTTCTCATGGGGTTACAGTTAAGCTTTCAGCCAGGGCTGTGGTCATCTGAAGTCTTGACTGGGGCTGGAGCATTTACTTTCATGACAGCTGCCTCACATAACCCTGGGCAGGTGGTATTAACTCTACCACAGAAGTCTCTCCATAGGACTGCTTGAGTATTACATGGTAACTGATTTTTTCCAAATGAGTGTTATGAGAAGACAAGGGTGAGTAGGGTGTCTGGGGTGGGGTGGGCAGGTGTTGGGCATTACACCAGCTCCCCTGCATTGCTTGATGCTGTGGTCTATTTACACAATCATTGTTTTGCATGAGACCTGCCCTGCCTGCAGGATATTGGTTAATCCCACTGGTTAGAACCTTTGCAACAGCTGCTATGGAAGCTTTCAACCTTCCCAGAGTGCCTTGTTTTCTACACCCCCTTTCCTAGCCAATCCCTTTCCCGACTTGCCACTTCCGTTATTACCCTATAAAGCCCACTGCTGTTCCTGGTTTTGCTCTCTTTCTCTTCCGTGTCCTGACCCGGAGAAGACCTGGAGAAGGGCTGGTGTGCATAGCAGGAGGCAGCCATTTTGCTAGCTCCACGTGGCCTAAACCCACTGTGCTCACATCTGACTCTGGGATGTCCGCATCAATAAAGAATTGTATTACCACGCCACCACGAGTTCCTGGTCTCTCTCCCGTGAAGCTAGTCCGGCAGGCAGGGGCACAAAACTTCAGTGTATCATCATTTTGCTATGTTACTTTAGTTCCATACACCCCCCCTGCTATAAAATGTAGACAGGAATATACAAGGCCTTTAAAATCAGAGGCAAAGAGCATTGTTCATCATCTACCATGACCTGAGAGATGAGGAAGAAAACTTTTTTGAGTACTTTTATGGAAACTCAGAATTTTCCTATCTAACAAGAGATATTATACCCAAATACTACAGCAGTCGACTGTGCTTTAGAACTTTCAGGTTTTAAACAGGTTTACATGAAAATTAAAGTAGCCGGGAAGATTACTTAGTGGTAAAGCACCTGACTTGCATATGTGAGCCTCTGGGATCCGCCCAACATCACTCAAAAGTAGCAAAGACAAAGTGAGTCAAACTCCCTGGATAGTGGAGCAATGCTTTTGTCTCTGTTTTCTCCCTTAAAGTAAAATAAAATAAAGGAGGCATACTAAA
Source organism: Erinaceus europaeus (assembly GCF_950295315.1). Classification (NCBI taxonomy): domain Eukaryota; kingdom Metazoa; phylum Chordata; class Mammalia; order Eulipotyphla; family Erinaceidae; genus Erinaceus; species Erinaceus europaeus. The sequence continues at coordinate 192,922,942 of NC_080162.1, forward strand.
ACATAGCACATTTATTTTATAGCTGTGGAGGTAGTCCAATGTGTAGAACAAAGGATTTGCCTGCATGAAGCTGGAGTTCAATTCCCAGAAGCGCATATGCTGAAAGACCATATTAGTCTCTGCTTTTTTTTTTTTTCCTCTCATAAAATACATACAATGAAAAGCAATAAATAGATGTAGGGGAGGGGCCAGGCCTGGATCCTTTCCTCGAATGGTCCTCTTTCAAGTCAAGTATATCCACATAGTCAATTTTATTTTTGTTTATACTTAATTTATACTTAATTCTTTTTTAAATAAATAATTTTTAAAGGTTTTGTGTTATCTTTATTTATTTATTTGATAGAGACAGCCAGAAATTGAGAGAGAAGGGGCTGATAGGGAGAGAGACAGAGAGACACCTGCAGCCCTGCTTTGTTGGGCAGTACACCAGCTCCCCCCTGCTCCATTGCTTAACGCTATGGTCTATTTACATAATCACTGTTTTATCTGAGACCCGCCCTGCCTGCAGGGCACTGGTTTAATCCGACTGGTTCGAATTCTCTTTTCACTCTGCCCCCTCTCCTAGTCACACCCTGTTTTCCACTGTTTAATCCCACTGGTTTGCACTCTCTTTTCACTCCACTCCCTCTCCTAGTCACACCCTACCACTTCCTTCTTGGGATGTATAAAAGAATCTTCTTTTCTGATTAAACACACATTGGATTGCCTTCCTGCTCCTTGAGTCCCAGAGTCTCTCTCCTGCGACGCTATCCCTACAGGAGTTCCTGATCCCTCTCCCGTACAGCAGCCTAGGAGTTCTCTCCAACCCAGAGAGCACGTGCTCAGGAAGAAGCACCCTCAGGCTATCCCGGCACTGCTTCACCACTTGTGAAGCTTCCCTCCTGCAGGTGGGGACTGGGTGCTCAAACCTGGGTCCTTGTGTACTGTAACATGTGCACTCAACCAGGTGCACCACCACCCAGCCCTCTATACTTAATTCTTAAAGTTGTTTTTTTGTTTGTTTTTCCTTCCAGGGTTATCTCTGGGGCTCAATGCCTGCACTACAAATCCACTGCTCTTGTGGCCATTTTTTTGATAGGAAATTGAGAGGAGAGGGGAAGATAGAGAGGAGGAGAGAGAGACACCTGCAGACTTTCTTCACTGCTTGTGAAATGACACCCCTGCAGGTGGGGAGCCGAGGGCTCAAACTGGGATCCTTGCATGGGTTCTTGTGTTAAGGAACTCTATTAATAATCAGAGTGACTGAAACTGAGGTGGGTGAAGGAAGCAAGAAATTTATTATGCATGGTACAGGAGCTAAGAACTTTCTGATAACTCTGGCCTCAAACAAAGGGATGGTACAAGCTTATATAGGGGATGCAGGCTTGAGAGCAAAACCATTACAGAACAGAAGCAGAGGCTGCAAGGTTAAGGAGTGGGACTTGGATCCATCGCTCAGGGTCTGGTTGCCTTAGTTACTGTTATCTTTCCTGCATAGGTGTGTCTGGGCAAGTTTTGCCTCAGCATAAGATATACCACTGGGGGTGGGGTTGGGGGCACCTTTTAGGAGGGCAGAAGCTAGCCAGGGTTACAGAAGCTGCCTTTCCAGTGAAAGTTCAGTCTGACCTTCACCATCTCTACTTGTTATCACCTCTCACCCAGTGAAGGCCAGCCTGCACTAGCCAACTGCACTATCTCAGACTTTCTAAACATTCATTAAAAAAAAATTTTTTTTTTTAATTTATGAAAAGGAAACACTGCAGGAGTCGGGCGGTGGTAGCGCAGAAGGTTAAGCGCAGGTGGCGCAAAGTGCAAGGACCGACATAAGGATCCCGGTTTGAGCCTATGGCTCCCCACCTGCAGGGGAGTCGCTTCACAGGTGGTGAAGCAGGTCTGCAGGTGCCTATCTTTCTCTCCTCCTCTCTGTCTTCCCCTCCTCTCTCCATTTCTCTCTGTCCTATCCAACAACAACAAAAACTACAACAATAAAACAACAAGGGCAACAAAAGGGAATAAATAAATAAATATTAAAAAGGAAACACTGACAGAAATCATAGGATAAGAGGGGTACAACTCCATATAATTCCCACCACCAGAACTCCGTATCCCATCCCCTCCCCTGATAGCTTTCCTACTCTTTATCCCTCTGGGGGTACGGACCCAAGGTCATTATGGGGTGCAGAAGGTAGAAGGTCTGGCTTCTGTAATTGCTTCCCGTTTGAACATGGGCGTTGGCAGGTCGATCCATACTCCCAGCCTGTCTCTCTCTTTCCCTAGTGGAGTGGGGCTCTGGGGAAACACGGGTCCAAGACCCATTGGTGGGGTCATCTGCCTAGGGAAGTTCGGTTGGCATCACAGTAGCATCTGGAATCTGAAAAAAGAGTTAACATATAAAGCCAAACAAATAGTTGATTAATCATGGACCTAAAGGCTGGGATAGATCAGATGGAGAGTTGGGGGTTTCCGTTTGTAGATAGTTAGTAGTTCTATTTTAGTTATATTCTAAAGAACTCATGACTATACTAGTATTCTTTCTTTCTATTTTTTTTACCTTTTTATTATATTTTCAGTTTTTCCATCCTGTATTGATGCCTACTTACAAATGCATCACAGTCAGATTATAAGCACAAATTATAAGCATATCAGACAGACTATGACTCACATAGTCAACGACTGCCACCTCTCCAGATTCAAAGGAGGTCTCGAAACTTTACATCAGGCTCAACCTGACGCTGTTGACTGGCTACGGAAGGAGGGCAAACGCTAGAAGAAAAATAAGCATATCCAGGGCTAAAATCTGGAAATTTCCTATCACTTGTGCTTTGTACGATTTGCACTTAACCCAGTGCACCACCACCCAGCCTTCTATACTTAACTCTTAATCAGTGAATTCTGTTGCCTCACATCGGACTTCCTATCTCTCACATATGCTATACTGGGAGTTGTAAGGACATGATATCCATGGTGTATACTCAGGGTCTCACAAAGCTAACATCAAGGTGTGGGCTGAGCTGTGTTCTCCTCTGGAGATCAGGTACGTTTGCAAGATGATGTCGTATAGCAGGAATCAGCTTCTTGTAACTATATTTGAGGTCACCCCCCCCTTGTTGACTGCTTTCTAGGAGCTGTTTTCAACAGCTGGAGTCTGAATGCACAAGGACACAAGTTCAAGCCCTGGTTCCCACATGCAGGGGGAGCTTTCTAGAATCTTAAACTTCTCCTTCTTTCTTTTGCTTTCAGGGTCATCGCTGGGACTCAGTGCCTGCACTAGGAATCCATTGCTCCCGGAGGCCATCTTTTTTCCATCGTTGCTTTAGGATGGGGCTGTCTAGCAGAAAAACTAAGTGATTAGTGGGTTAGACTTCTCAGACCCACCGACTAATCCCTTGAGTTGGGAGGAATATTGGAAATCAAGCCCTGTTAAAAAATGCTTGAGTGGGGCTAGGTGTTGGCACACCTGGTTGAGCTCATGTAACAATGAACAAGGACCTGGGTTTGAGCTCCCACTCCCCATCTGCAGGGGAAAAGCTTTGAGTGGTAAAGCAGGGCTTCAGGTATCTTTCTTTATCTCTTCCTCTCTATCTCCTCTTTCTCTTTAGACTTCTGCCTGTGTCTATCCAATAAATAAATAAACATAATAAAGAATACTGAGCACTGCAAAATTCGATTAGCTTCTTGGCTGGTAAGCACATGGAGCTGCTGGGAAATGGTGTGTCAGGAGAACATGCCTCTTTTGAGTGTAATTTATTATTATTTTTTAAATTGTCTTTATTTATTTATTTGGATAGAGACAGCCAGAAATCGAGAGGGAAGGGGGTAACAGAGAGAGAAAGAGAGAGAGAGAGAGAGAGAGAGAGAGGGCGTCCCCTGCAGCCCTGCTTCACCACTTGTAAAGCTTTCCCCCTGCAGGTGGGTCCGGAGGCTTGAACCAAGGTCCTTGCGTACTGTAACATGCGTGCCCAAGCAGCTACGCCACCACCCGGCCCCAAGAACATATCTTTTCTATCTCCATCTGGCTGTTCCTGAATAATAACCCTTTAAACAGTAAATGTCAATCATAGGGTTGGGTAGATAGCATAATGTTTATGCAAATAGACTTTCATGCTTGAGACTCCAAAGTCCCAAATTCAATCCCCCGCACCACCATAAGCCAGAGCTGAGCAGTGCTCTGGTAAAAAAAAAAAAAAAAAAGTATTAAATAAGGGAGTCGGGTGGTAGCAAAGTGGGTTAAGCGCATGTGGCTCAAAGGGCAAGGACCAGCACAAGGATCCCGTTTCGAGCACCTGGCTCCCTACCTGCAGGGGAGTCCCTTCACAGGCGGTGAAGCAGGTCTGCAGGTGTCTATCTTTTTCTCCCCCTCTCTGTCTTCCCCTCCTCTCTCCACTTTTCTCTGTCCTATCTACCGAGGACATCAATAACAACAACAACAATAACTACAATAATAAACAAGGGCAACAAAAGGGAAAATAAACAAATAAAAAGTATTAAATGTCAGACTTTGTTTTCCTGAGATTTGCAAGCCATTCTAGCGAGCAAAAATGATCTGACTCAGTGGGGGTTATGGGAACCCTAGCTGGTAATCACTCAGTGAATAGTACAGTTATTATGTAAGTTAGAAATGCTCAAAGTCCCAAAATGAAAAGGTACGCACTCAAGAGTAAGTTAGCAGAGCAACTTTTACTTCTGCAGAACAGTATACTACCCACCAGAAATTTAGTAGGTGAGCACACCGGGTGGGAAATCCGCCCAGCTTATTTATTTATTTAAATATTTACTTATTTATTTAGCCACCAGGGTTATTGCTGGGGATCAGTGCCTGCACTATGAATCCACTGCTCCTGGAAGCTATTTTCTTTCCTTTTTGTTGCCTTTGTTGTTTTATGGTTGTTGTTGTTATTGCTGTCTTTGTTGTTGGATAGGACAGAGAGAAATGGAGAGAGGACAGGAAGACAGAGAGGAGGAGAGAAAGACAGACACCTGCAGACCTGCTTCACCGCCTGTAGGGTACCAGTAGCCAACCCTCTCCCGTCTGCCATCCTCCCGTATTTCCAAACTCAGTGGCCAGTCACCTAACTCAAGTTGGACGTGCTAAGATCGACCCAGTCTGGAAAAGAGAAATTTCCCATCAGTGGTCATCCCACTTCCGGTTATCTTGTCCATCTCCAAAACTCTCTCCCTTTACACTGTCTGAACTGGAAGACGCTTTGAAGAGGGTTAAACCGGGAACAGCTGCTGGCTATGATAACATCACCCCAGAACTCATTCTTAACCTGGGTCCCGCGGCAAAGAAGTGACTCACTTCATTCCTGTCCCACATCTTGGAATCTGAGTCTATGCCCAAAGTTTGGCCTCGTGCGAAGATAATAGCAGTTTTGAAACCAAAGAAAGACCCAACACTGGCCGCCAGCTATAGACCAATTTCTCTCCTCTCCATGTGTTACAAACTCCTTGAGAGGCTGCTTCTGTCACGTATTTCTCATCTTACAGAGAAATTCCTATCACCCGCCCAGGCTGGTTTCCGCCCAGGAAGATCTACCTGCGAACAAGCCCTGGCCCTCTCAACTTACATTGAAAATGGATTCCAGAAGAATTTAAAGATGGGTGCTGTCTTTGTTGATCTCACAGCAGCCTATGACATGGTCTGGCACCGAGGTCTCCTAGTCAAGATCTCAAGATGCCTGCCTCCATGGGTGGCCAACACTATATCGTTTCTTCTCCAAAACAGAAGATTCCTGGTGCATCTGGGTGACAAGTCTAGCAGATGGAGACTTGTTTCAAGTGGCCTCCCCCAGGGCTCTGTTCTGGCTCCTACGCTATTTAATATTTACATCAATGACCTCCCAGAAACTTCTTCAAGGAAGTTCATCTACGCCGATGACATCTGCTGTGCAACTCAGGCATCCAAGTTCGACATCCTCGAGGAAACACTCACGAAAGACATGTCTCTGATATCTGATTACTGTAAAAAATGGCGACTAATCCCTAGCACTGCAAAAACGGTATCATCTGTTTTCCATCTACACCATGCCTCGGCCTCGCGTGAGCTTAATGTGCAGCTTGGCGATACGAGAATCCGGCATGAAGCCCAGCCAGTCTATCTTGGCGTTACTCTCGATCGCACCCTGTCATTTCACGAACATCTCATAAAAACTGCAGCAGAGGTGGGCGCGAGGAATAACATCATTGCAAGACTGGCCAGCTCCTCATGGGGCGCGAGCACTTCCACACTACGATCATCATCTCTGGCATTATGCTATTCCACTGCAGAATACTGTGCCCCAGGATGGTTCCGTAGCCCCCATGTCCACTTGGTCGATTCCAAATTATATTCCTCCATGAGGATAATTTCTGGAACCATCCATTCCACCCCGGTTCCATGGCTGCCAGTTCTTAGCAACATCACCCCGCCAGATATTCGTCGGGATGCGGCATCATCTAAGTTCACTTCCCACGTCTACGCTCGACCGGACCTGCCAATATACGCGGATATCTTCGCCCACCCTGTCCAACGCTTGACGTCTTGTCACCCAATCTGGTCCCCTACGCCTACACTGAACTTCTCTGTTCCAGTCTCTTGGAAACAGAGCTGGCAGTCAGCTGAGGTAAAGAACAAACACCTCATCCCAGACCCCTGTGAGCGTCAACCCGGCTTTGACCTAGCACGTTATGATTGGGCCCTCCTCAATGGCTATTGAACAGGCCATGGCCGGTGCGCCGCTAAGTTCCATCGCTGGGGAGCCAGAGACGACCCGAACTGCCCCTGCGGCTCCAGACAGAATATGACCCACATAGTCAACGACTGCCACCTCTCCAGATTCAAAGGAGGTCTCGAAACTTGACATCAGGCTCAACCTGACGCTGTTGACTGGCTATGGAAGAAGGGCAAACGCTAGACGGAGAACCGCCTGTAAAGCGACTCCCCTGCAGGTAGGGAGCTGGGGGCTCGAACCGGGATGCTTGAGCCAATCCTCATGCTTCACGCCATGGGCGCTTAACCCACACTACCGCACTCCCTCCCCACCCTGCTTTTGTTCCTAACGCAAGGGTACATCTGCACGATGGCTCCACTTGGTTGGAGGTGAAGTTTCATAATTTAGTGCTGTTTGCTGAGGCCCAGGGAGAAAGGTGGAGGAAGTTTAGGACTGTGGCACAACGGGTTAAGCGTACATATTAGGAAGTGCAAAGACCCACTCCGGAATCCTGGTTTGAGCATCCTGCCTCCCCATCTGTGGGGGGTGAAGTGGGGGGGAAGGGGAAGGGTTTGCTTCACAAGTGGTGAAGCCAGTGTCATCTTTCTCTCTCTCCCTCTCTATCTTCCCCTCCCCTCTCACACTTCAATTTGCTTTGGGTCACACACATGATAAAGCGGAACACTATCCAAGTGAGCTATTTTGAGGACCCTATTACTTAGGATTTTTGATTGGCATCTAATGGGAGGCGTGGGGTTGGCAGTATTCTGTAACTGAATCCCTGACCTGTGGCATCTGATGTTACCTCCAACTATAGTGTCAGAATTAAATTATACTTACAATACAGCTAGTTACTGTCCCCTGAGAACTGAATTGCTTAGTGGTTCTGAAACACACCTGAAAGCAGGGAGAGACAAGAAGATGCAGGGGAGGCAACCAACAGCAGATGCTGTAGACATTATAGGTATTAGAAATGGACAATTCAGAGATTCGACTTCCGGAGGCGGAGCTACGAGCAGCAGATCGCTTTCTCTCCTCTCCTCTCCTCTCCCGGATCAACTAGGAATATCAAAGGAGACCACCGGACCGAAACAAGACAGGACTAGAATGACCACAGGAACCCAGTAAATCACCCGTGAGTACAGACACGCGTGGCTGGTGACACAGAGGAGAGAGGGGCCTAAGGAGAGATTAAGTGACTGCTAACAGTTCAACAGTTTATCACTGGAGACACCACCTCTAGTCTGCTCCACAACAAGGGGACAGCTGAAGGGAGGAAAGGACTCCCCAGAGACTCACCAAGTGCAACTCTGAGTCTCCATTGCTACTACCCTCAGAATCTGGAGCAGCAACAGGGAGGGACACCAGGGGACAGAGATCTAACTGCGAAACTCAGGAGAAGACCTATACCTCCTTGGCATAGCTGAGGGGCTGTGAAAGTCTCTTTGCATAACCACTGGATTATCTCTGCCACACCCTGCTTTATCTCTTGGTCAGGAGTCAGTGATTAAGCGAAGAAGCCTATTGATAGTTACCCATAGCCTACAGGGAAGAAAAAAAAGAGGCTTTTACACCACTGAGCTCCAACTCAGGGATTGAAAAAAAAACTGTTAACTTCCACCACGATAAATCCTTTAATTAAATTACTTAGACACAAGTCAATCCAGGCAATAGTGATCAATAATTTGAAAAATACTGATAAAGGGAACTCATAACATAATATATAAAATGGTTAAAACAACAAGAAAAAATATTGGAGACTCGAACCAGGACAAGAGTCCAGCTAAAAGTCCTCCAGAGGGCGAAGCACAAAACAACGAGTTCAACATCCAAACATTAGCTAAGGAAATAATAACAGGAGTGAGTAAAGAATTTGAAAAAATTATAATCAGAAATGCAGGAACAACAAATGAGAATATGGAAGAAAATTCTAATAATCTCATGGTTATTAGAGAGCTGAAAGCTGAAATCGCTGAGCAACTAGCTGAACAAGAAGGCAACTAGCTGAACAAGCTAAAACAGTATCAGAGCAGGGCAACAAAATAGATGAACTCCAGAAAACAGTAGAGGGAAGAGAGAATAGAATCTATGAGGCTGAAGACAGAATTAGCAAGATTGAGGATGAATTAGAGACAACTAAAAAAGAAGTAAGAGATCTCAAAAAGAGATTAAGAGATGCTGAAAACAACAACAGAGTCCTATGGGATGACTTCAAAAGAAACAATATACGCATTATTGGCTTACCAGAGGAAGAAAGAGAAGGAGAGGAAGAAAGCATTCTCCAGGCCATAATAGCTGAAAATTTCTCTAGTCTATACAACACCAAAGACATAAAGATTCAAGAAGCCCAGAGGGTCCCAAACAGAATTAACCCAGACCTAAAGACACCAAGACATGTCATACTTAGAATGGAAAGGAATAAGGATAAAGAAAGGATCCTCAAGGCTGCAAGAGAAAAACAGAGTCACCTACAAAGGAAAACCCATAAGATTAGCAGCAGACTTCTCCATACAAACATTACAGGCCAGAAGAGAATGGCAAGATATCTATCGAGTGCTCAATGAGAAAGGCTTTCAGCCAAGAATACTATATCCTGCTAGACTGTCAATCAGACTAGATGGAAGCATCAAAACCTTCTCAGACAAGCAACAGTTGAAGGAAGCAACCATCACCAAGCCTGCCCTGAAAGAAGTTCTAAAAGGTCTCCTATAAACAACCAGACCACCACAAATAGGACATATATCAAAACACTCTAAAACTCTACAAGAATGGCGTTAAAATATCTTCAATCTTTAATATCAATAAATGTCAATGGCCTGAATTCACCTATTAAAAGACACAGAGTAGGAAGATGGATCAGAAAACACAACCCAACAATATGTTGTCTACAGGAAACTCACCTAACGCAACAAGACAAACACAGACTTAAAGTGAAAGGATGGAAAACTATCATTCAAGCTAATGGCCCACAAAAAAGGGCAGGAACAGCTATTCTCATATCTGACACGATAGACTTTAAAATAGATAAGATTAAAAAAGATAGGAATGGACACTACTTAATGCTCAGAGGATCAGTCAATCAAGAGGACTTAACAATTATTAATATCTATGCACCCAATGAGAAGCCATCTAAATACATCAAACTTCTAATGAAAGAGCTACAGCAATATATTAACAGTAACACAATCATAGTAGGGGACTTCAACACCCCACTATCTCAACTTGACAGATCATCCAGGAAGAAAATCAGTAAAGACATAAGGGAGCTAAATGAAGAGATAGATAAACTAGAACTATTGGACATTTTCAGAGTCATTCATCCCAAGAAACTGGAATACACATTTTACTCAAATCCACATGGATCATTCTCAAGGATAGACCATATGTTAGGCCACAAAGACAGCATCAGCCAATTCAAGAGCACTGAAATCATCCCAAGCATCTTCTCAGACCACAGTGGAATTAAACTAACACTTAACAATCAACATAAGATTAGTAACAGTGCCAAAATGTGGAAGCTCAACAGTACACTTCTTAACAACTTCTGGGTCAAAGAGGAAATCAAGGAAGAAATCAAAATGTTTCGAGAGTTCAATGAAAATGAAGACGCAAGCTATCAAAATATTTGGGACACAGCTAAAGCAGTCCTAAGAGGGAAGTTCATAGTTGTACAAGCACACATTAGGAAACAAGAAAAGGCACAAATGAACAGCCTGATTGCACATCTTAAAGACCTAGAAGAAGAACAACAAAGGAATTCTAAAGCAACCAGAAGGACAGAAATCACTAAAGTTAGGGCAGAAATAATAACATTGAGAATAGGAAAACCATACAAAAGATCAATGAAAGTAAATGTTGGTTCTTCGAAAGAGTAAACAAAATCGACAAACCTTTAGCCAGACTCACAAAACAAAAAAGGGAGAAGACCCAAATAAATCGGATAGTAAATGAAAGAGGAGAAATCACAACAGACACTGCAGAAATTCAACATATCATGTGAGGCTTCTATGAACAACTATATGCCACCAAGCTAGAGAACCTGGAAGAAATGAATGATTTCCTAGATACCTACCAACTTCCAAAACTAAGTAAAGAGGAAGTGGATAACATGAACAGGCCCATCACAGCTAATGAAATTGAAACAGTTATCAAAAATCTTCCCAAAAATAAAAGTCCCGGACCAGATGGTTTTACAAATGAATTCTATAAAACTTTCAAAGAAGAACTAATACCTCTACTTTTAAAAGTCTTCCAGAAGATTGAAGACACTGGAATACTCCCTGCCAGCTTCTATGAAGCCAACATCATCCTGATACCAAAAGCAGACAGGGACACAACCAAAAAAGAAAACTACAGACCAATATCACTGATGAACATAGATGCTAAAATATTGAACAAAATTCTAGCCAACCGGATACAGCAGTATATCAAAAAGATTGTTCATCATGACCAAGTGGGGTTTATCCCAGGCATGCAAGGTTGGTTTAATATACGTAAATCAATCAATGTGATCCACCACATCAACAAAAGCAAGACCAAAAACCACATGGTCATATCAATAGATGCAGAGAAAGCCTTTGACAAAATACAACATCCCTTTATAATCAAAACATTGCAAAAAATGGGAATAGATGGAAAATTCCTGAAGATAGTGGAGTCTATATATAGCAAACCTACAGCCAACATCATACTCAATGGTGAAAAACTGGAAGCATTTCCACTCAGATCAGGTACTAGACAGGGATGCCCACTATCACCATTACTATTCAACATAGTGTTGGAAGTTCTTGCCATTGCAATCAGGCAGGAGCAAGGAATTAAAGGCATACAGATTGGAAGAGAAGAAGTCAAACTCTCCTTATTTGCAGATGACATGATAGTATACATGGAAAAACTTAAGGAATCCAGCAAGAAGCTTTTGGAAATCATCAGGCAATACAGTAATGTGTCAGGCTATAAAATTAACATTCAAAAGTCAGTGGCATTCCTCTATGCAAACACTAAGTTAGAAGAAATTGAAATCCAGAAATCAGTTCATTTTTCTATAGCAACAAAAACAATAAAATATCTAGGAGTAAACCTAACCAAAGAAGTGAAAGACTTGTATACTGAAAATTATGAGTCACTACTCAAAGAAATTGAAAAAGACACAAAGAGGTGGAAAGATATTCCATGTTCATGGGTTGGAAGAATTAACATCATCAAAATGAATATATTACCCAGAGCCATCTACAAATTTAATGCTATCCCCATCAAGATCCCAAGCACATTTTTTAGGAGAATAGAAAAAATGCTACAAATGTTTATCTGGAACCAGAAAAGACCTAGAATTGCCAAAACAATCTTGAGAAAAAAGAACAGAACCGGAGACATCACACTGCCAGATATCAAACTGTATTATAGGGCCATTGTCATCAAAACTGCTTGGTACTGGAACATGAACAGACACACTGACCAGTGGAATAGAATTGAGAGCCCAGAAATGAGGCCCCACACCTATGGACATCTAATCTTTGACAAAGGGGCCCAGACTATTATATGGGGAAAGCAGAGTCTCCTCAACAAATGGTGTTGGAAACAATGGGTTGAAACATGCGGAAGAATGAAACTGAATCACTGTATTTCACCAAATACAAAAGTAAATTCCAAGTGGATCAAGGACTTGGATGTTAGACCAGAAACTATCAGATACTTAGAGGAAAATATTGGAAGAACTTTTTTCCACATAAATTTTAAAGACATTTTCAATGAAACGAATCCAATTACAAGGAAGACTAAGGCAAGTATAAACCTATGGGACTACATCATATTAAAAAGCTTCTTCACAGCAAAAGAAACCACTACCCAAATCAAGAGACCCCTCACAGAATGGGAGAAGATCTTTACATGCCGTACATCAGATAAGAGTTTAATAACCAACATATATAAAGAGCTTGCCAGACTCAAGAACAAGACAACAAATAACCCCATCCAAAAATGGGGGGACGACTTGGACAGAATATTCACCACAGAAGAGATCCAAAAGGCCGAGAAACACATGAAAAAATGCTCCAAGTCTCTGATTGTCAGAGAAATGCAAATCAAGACAACAATGAGATATCACTTCACTCCTGTGAGAATGTCACACATCAGAAAAGGTAACAGCAGCAAATGCTGAAGAGGGTGTGGGGTCCAAGGAACCCTCCTGCACTGCTGGTGGGAATGTCAATTGGTACAACCTCTGTGGAGAACAGTCTGGAGAACTCTCAGAAGGCTAGAAATGGACCTACCCTATGACCCTGCAATTCCCCTCCTGGGGATATATCCTAAGGAACCCAACACATCCATCCAAAAAGATCTGTGTACACATATGTTCTTGGCAGCACAATTTGTAATAGCCAAAACCTGGAAGCAATGCAGGTGTCCAACAACAGATGAGTGGCTGAGCAAGTTGTGGTATATATACACAATGGAATACTACTCAGCTGTAAAAAAATGGTGACTTCACCATTTTCAGTTGATCTTGGATGGACCTTGAAAAAATCATGTTGAGTGAAATAAGTCAGAAACAGAAGGATGAATATGGGATGATCTCACTCTCAGGCCGAAGTTGAAAAACAAGATTAGAAAAGAAAACACAAGTAGAACCTGAAATGGAATTGGAGTATTACACCAAAGTAAAAGACTCAGGGGTGGGTGGGTGGGTGGGGAGAATACAAGTCCATGAAAAATGATGAATGAAATAGTGGGGGTTGTATTGTTAAATGGGAATCTGGGGAATGTTATGCATGTAAAAAAAAAAAAAAAGAAGAAGAAGTAGAAACGCAAAGCAGAAATTGACTGAGTTTGGAGTATGGCACCAAAGTAAGAAAGCAGAAGTACACTAGAGTTTGCAGTGAGTACCTCCCTAACACTTCCTTTCCACTATTCCAAGCTTTGGGTCCATGATTGCTCAACAATTTGTTTGGCTTTGTATGTTAACTCACTTTTCAGTCACCAGGTTCCAGGTGTCATCAGGATGCTGGCCAGGCTTCCCTGGACTGAAGACCCCACCAATGTGTCCTGGAGCTCAGTTTCCCCAGAGACCCACCCTACTAGGGAAAGAGAGAGGCAGACTGGGAGTATGGACCGGCCAGTCAACGCCCATGTTCAGCGGGGAAGCAATTACAGAAGCCAGACCTTCCACCTTCTACAACCCTCAATGACCCTGGGTCCATGCTCCCAGAGGGATAGAGAATGGGAAAGCTACTGGGGAGGTGGTGGGATATGGAGATTGGGTGGTGGGAATTGTGTGGAGTTGTACTCCTCCTACCCTATGGTTTTGTTAATTAATCCTTTCTTAAATAAAAAAATATATATATATTAAAAAAAAAAAAAAAAGAAGTGGACAATCCCGGGCTCAAGCGGCAGCGGGGTGGGTTAAGCGCACATGGCGCCAAGCTCAAGGACCCGGTAAGGATCCGGTTTGGAGCCTCCGCTCCCCACCTGCAGGGGAGTCATTTCACAGGCGGTGAAGCAGGTCTGCAAGTGTCTATCTTTCTTTTCTTTTCTTTTTAAATATTTATTTATTTATTCCCTTTTGTTGGCCTTGTTGTTTTATTGTTGTAGTTATTATTGTTGTTGTCGTTGTTGGATAGGACAGAGAGAAATGGAGAGAGGTGGGGAACACAGAGAGGGGGAGAGAAAGACAGACACCTGCAGACCTGCTTCACCGCCTGTGAAGAGACTCCCCTGCAGCTGGGGAGCCGGGGGCTCGAACCAGAATCTTACTCCAGTCCTTGCTTTGCGCCACATGCGCTTAACTCGCTGCGCTACCGCCCACCTCCCAAGAGTCTTTCTTTCAACAAGGGCAACAACAAGGGCAACAAAATGAGAAAAATAGCCTCCAGGAGCAGCAGATTTGTAGTGCAGGCACTGTGCCCCAGCGATAACCCTGGAGGCAAAAAATAAAAATTAAAATTAAAAAAAGAAAGGAATCAGAAGCCAGACCTTTCTACCTTCTGCAACCCACAATGACGCTGGGTTCATGCTCTCAGAGGGATAGAGAATGGGAAAGCTATCGGGGAGGGGGTGGGATATGGAGATTGGGCGGTGGGAATTGTGTGGAGTTGTACCCCTCCTACCCTATGGTTTTGTTAATTAATCCTTTTTTAAATAAAAAAAAATAAAAATAAATAAAAATAAAGACAGGAAGGAAGAAATGGACAACTCGTGAGGTGGTGCAGTAGAATCTTCAGTGTGAGGCCTCAACTGTGATCCCCTGCATCCCGTATGCTAGAGTGGTATTCTGGTTTTCTCTCTAAAATATATACATTTTTTTAAAAGATAGAGGTAGAGTCGGAGGGAGCCAGGCAGTGTTGCACCCTGTTAGGTGTACATAGTACTATGCACAGAGACCTGTGTAAGGATCTGGATTTGAGGCCCCACTCCCCACCTGTAGTGGGGACACTTTACATGAGGTGAAGCTGGTCTGCAGGTGTTTATCTTTCTCTTTCCCCTCCATCTTCCCCATCTCCTCTCAATTTCTTCCTGTCCTACTGAATTAAAAAAAAAAAAAAAAAAAAAGGAAAAAAATGGCCACTAGGAGCAGTAGATTTGTAGTGCCAGTATAGAGCCCCAGCAAATAGAAGCAAAAAAAGGGGGGGCGGTAGCCCAGCGAGTTAAGCGCAGGTGGTGCAAAGCACAAAGACTGGCATAAGGATCCCGGTTCAAGCGGCTCCCCACCTGCAGGGGGTCGCTTCCCAGGTGGTGAAGCAGGTCTGCAGGTATCTTTTTCTCTCTCTCTCTCTCTTCCTCTCCTCTCTCCGTTTCTCTCTGTCCTATCCAACAACGATGACAATAATAACTACAACAATAAAAAAACAACAAGGGAAACAAAAGGGAATAAGTAAATAAATATTTTAAAAAGGAATCTTAAATGCCAGCCCAAGAGATGGTGGCACAATGGATAAAGTGTTAGACTTGCAGGCATGAGGTCCTGAGTCAAATCCTTGGCAGTGCATG
Source organism: Erinaceus europaeus (assembly GCF_950295315.1). NCBI lineage: Eukaryota > Metazoa > Chordata > Mammalia > Eulipotyphla > Erinaceidae > Erinaceus > Erinaceus europaeus. Next base: position 192,938,592 of record NC_080162.1, read on the forward strand.
TGCCGGAGTGATGCTCTGGTCCTCTCTCTCCTTGGCAGTGCATGTGCTGGAGTGATGCTCTGGTTCTCTCTCCCTCTCTCTCTCTTTCTCTCTTCCCTTCTCATTAACCAATCAATCGATCAACCTTTAAAAAGTGTTTTTGAATGTCCCGACTTGTGAAAGGGACTCAATATACTTCTTCCTATTCTTACACACATACAATATAGTCACTTGGTCACTTGATGGTATCTGCAAAAATCAGTGCCTTGCTATTTTGAACAAATGCTTTTTGAGATGCTGATATCCTCTAAGGAGAGCATGAGCCATCATTTATGCCACTAGATTAGCAACATTACAGATGGTCCTAGTGCAATGTGTTCATGTCACAGATGGCTCAGAATAGCAAGCCTGTATTAATAAACAGGAATGGATATAGCAGTGTTAGCTTTGGATTTTCATTTTATTCTTAAATATACTACGGTGGCATAAAATAGCCATGCACACATTATGTTTGCCTTTTAAAATTTATTTTTCTTTTTATTATTTATTGGATAGAGACAGGCAGAAATCAAGAGGAAAGGAGGTGATAGAGAGAGGGAGAGACAAAGAGACACCTGCAGCAAGGCTTCACCACTCGCAAAGCTTGCCCCCTGCAGGTGGGGACCAGGGACTCGAACCTGGGTCCTTGCACATTGTAACATGTGCACTTAACCAGGTACACCACCACTCAACCCTATGTTTGCCTTTCTATATGTCTGATAATTAGGTAGGCATAGGTGGGCAACACAGACCTTTAGTGGTGTGTGTGGTGTGGAACTACACCCTGTAATCTTACAGTGTTGTAACCCACTATTAATCAGGAAGAAAAAATAATTAGATCAAACTGCATAAGAGAATCACCTTCATATTATTGTCAGAATCACCTTCATACTATTGTCCTTAAACACAACCTTTTGGGAGTCAGGTGGTAGCACAGCGGGTTAAGTGCAGGTGGCACAAAGCACAAGGACCAGCATAAGGATCCCGGTTCAAGCCCCCTTCTCCCCACCTGCAGGGGAGTCACTTCAGAAGCAGTGAAGCAGGTTTGCAGGTCTTTCTCTCCCCCTTTCTGTCTTCCCCTCCTCTCTCCATTTCTCTCTGTCTTATCCAACAATGATGACATTAACAACAACAATAATAAGGGGCCGGGTGGTGGCACACCTGGTTGAGCGCACATGTTACAGTGCACAAGGACCCAGGTTCAAGCCCCCAGTCCCCACCTGCAGGGGGAAGCTTCATGAGTGGTGAAGCAGGGATGCAGATATCTCTCTGTCTCTCCCTCTCTATCACCTCCTTCCCTCTGAATTTGTAACTGTCTCTATTCAATAAATAGAGATAACAAAAAAAAAATTAAAAACAATAATAAAAAAATCAACAAAGGCAACAAAAGGGAAAAATAAATAAATATTTAAAAAATTAAAAAATAAATAAAACCTTTGTGCATAGTGCTTTCCTGTGTAGTTGATAACTCTTTTTTCTTCAATATTTTATTTATTTATTAATGAAAGAGAGAGAGAGATAAAGAACCAGACATCACTCTAGTACATGTGCTGCCAGGGATTGAACGTTCAACTTCATGCCTAAGAGTTCAGTGCTTTATCGACTGCGCCACCTCCTGGACCACTGTAGGTGATAACGCTTACTTTTCAAAAATCCATATGAATCCTTTCAAAAAACTCCATATAAAGCAGCAATTCCTTTGGAAACACTTGTTGTCATTGTCGTTGTCGTCGTTCTGTTCTTCCTCCTCCTCCTTCTCCTTGTTAGTTAAAGACAGAGATGCAGGGAGAGAAAGAGAGAGAGAGAGAGAGAGAGAGAGAGAGAGATAGAAGGAGCACAGTACCAAAGCTTCCTTCAATACCGTGGAGTCCAAGCTTGAATCTGGGTTGCACACAGGGCAAAGCAACACACTATCTAATGCTTCTTAATTTTCCAGACTAGTTGGGAATTTTCTTTTTTTCTCAGAGCCTTGTGATTTTATTATCTGTTACTGTGTTACAAGCCACTCTGACATTCTGTGCCTGAAATTTTCACAGGGCTTAGTTTCCACCATCCTTTTGGTTAGCTAAGTTGGTTCTTTTTTAAAGTTTTTTTTAATTTTTATTTATTTTCTCTTTTGTTGCCCTTGTTGTTTTTATTGTTGTAGTTATTATTGTTGTCGTCGTTGGATAAACAGAGAGAAATGGAGAGAGGAGTGGAAGACAGAGGGGGAGAGAAAGGTAGACACCTGCAGACCTGCTTCACTGCCTGTGAAACGACTCCCCTGCAGGTGGGGAGCCGGGGGGCTCGAACTGGGATCCTGCCAAGTTGGTTCTTATATTTCACATGGTCTGGTGATGCTAAAAGGAGCTGGAAGGTCAGGAGTCAGCGGGTAGCGCAGCGGGTTAAGTAAGGATCTCGGTTCGAGCCCGTCCCACCTCCAGCTCCCCACCTACTGGGGAGGGGTCGCTTTACAGGCGGTGAAGCAGGTCTACAGGTGTCTATCTTTCTCTCCCCCCTCTGTCTTCCCCATCTCTTTCCATTTCTCTCTGTCCTATCCAACAATGATGATAACAACAGCAATAATAACTACAACAATAATAACTACAACAATAAAAAACAACAAGGGCAATAAAAAGGGAATAAATAAATATTAAAAAATTTTTAAAAAGAGCTGGAAGGTCATAAGGCTGTTATATCATGCTGGCCACTGGGAGCTCAGCTGAGGTCATTGGGCTGTGTCTGTGGTTTTCCTCCATGTGGATCCTGTGATGGGTCAATTTTTTCATAGACTGCTTATTATATCTTAAGAAAGTGCATTCCAAGAGATCTAGTCCCGTTTACCAAGTATTCATTACGTCTTTGCTTGTACCCTGTTTATAATATCCCAACAGTCAAAATTTATAACAAGTCAAACCAGTGTCAATGTGAAAGGGGGTTTTACATAAGGAGAAAAAACAGGAGGCCAGCAAAATCTACTATATCCAGTGAACCTTTTGTCCAGAGTACTTATCATTGTTGACAGTTATATATTTGTATATGCTATTATGTTTTCTCTCTCTCTCTCTTTTTTTTTGGTCTTCAGAGTTATTGCTGGGGCTCAGAGCCTGTGCCATGAATACACTGTGCCTAGAGACCATTTTTTTCCATTTTGTTGCCCTTGTTACTGTTATTGTTTCCATTGCTGTTGTTGTTGTTGTTGGATAGGACAGAGAGAAATGGAGAGAGGAGGGGAAGACAGAGAGGGGGAGAAAAAGACACCTCCAGACCTGCTTCACCGCCTGTAAAGCGACCCCCCTGCAGGTGGGGAGCTGGGGGCTCGAACCAGAATTTTTATGTTAGTCCTTGTGATTCCACCCTATGTAAGCTTAACCCACGGTGCTACCTCCCCCCCTTTTTAAAATTATCCTTATTGATTTGTTAGATAGAGACAGCCAGAATTGAGAGAGAAGGAGGTGAAAGAGAGGCAGAGAGATAGACTCCTGTAACACTGCTTTACCACTCAAAAAGCTTTGCCCCTGCAGGTGGGGACTAGGGTCTCAAACCCAGGTCCTTGCACATTATAACATGTGCGTATAACCAGGTGTGCCACCACGCAGCCCCTTATGTTTTCTCTTGCAATAGACTTTAAGATCCAGGGAAACAAGGATCTCTGTTGCTTTTAACTGGGGCCAGATGGTGGCTCAGTTAAAAGCACCTGGTGAAATACACACATTATAAAGCCATGAATCAGATAGATGCGGATCTAACTGGGGCCCTAATCCAGGTTTTTAGCCCTGTTCTCAACTCTGACACCATCTTCCCTGACAATACTTTTATTTATTTATTTATTTATTTATTTATTTATTTATTTATGTCTCCAGGGTTATTGCTGGGCTCGGTGCCTGCACAACAAATCCACTGCTCCTGGAGACCATTTTTTCCCCTTTCGTTGCCCTTGTTGTTTTTTGTCATTGTTGTGGTTATTATTGTTGTTGTTGTTGTCGTTGGATAGGACAGAGAGATATCGAGAGAGGAGGGGAGACAGAGAGGGGGAGAGAAAGATAAACACCTGCAGACCTGCTTCACCACTTGTGAAGCCACTCCCCTGCAGGTGGGGAGCTGGGGGCTGGAACCCGGATCCTTATACCAGTCCTTGCACTTTGCCCCACATGCGCTTAACCCACTGCACTACCGCCTGACTCCCAATATTTTTTATTTATAAAATGGAAATATTGACAAGACCATAGGATAAAAGGGGTACAATTTCACACAATTCCCACCACCAGAGTTCTGTATCACATCCCCTTCCTTGAAAGCTTTCCTATTCTTTGTCTTTCTGGGAGCATAGACACAGGATCATTATGGGGTGCAGAAAGTGGAAGGTCTGGCTGAATATGGATGCTGGCAGGTCGATCCATATTCCCAGCCTGTCTCTTTCTTTCCCTAGTGGGGCAGGACTCTGGGGAAGCGGGCTTCCAGGACACATTGGTGAGGTCGTCTTCCCAAGGAAGTCAGGTTGGCATCATGTCTGGAAACTGTGGCTGAAAAAGAGTTAAGATATAAAGCAGAACAAATTATTGATTAATCATGATCCTAAAGGCAAGAATATTGCAGATGAAGATTTGGGGGTCTCTATTTTAGAAAAAGCTAGTAGGTCTATTTTATGTATATTCCAAGGGCCCATGACTTTGCTAATTTTTACCTGAGTCTAACAGCTAACATGCAGGTAGACCCAAGGTATTCCCAGACAATATTTTATTTATTTATTTATTTATTTATTTTTCCAGACAATATTTTAAGGTAACCTGTGTATTAGCTATTAAGCTATAGCAAAAATGACTAAAGTCATGGCTCCCTTGAACATGCCTAAAATAGACTTTCTAGCTTCCATCCACCCTAAGATCCTGATTCTCATTGCTGTATTCCCACCTTTGGGTTCCTGATATTAAACATTTTGTCCTGCTTTTTTAAAACAAAATATTTATTTATTTATTCCCTTTTGTTGCCCTTGTTGTTTTATTGTTGTTATTGATGTCGTCGTTGTTGGATAGGACAGAGAGAAATGGAGAGAGGAAGGAAAGACAGAGAGAGGGAGAGAAAGATAGACAACTGCTTCACCGCTTGTGAAGCGACTCCCCTGCTGGTGGGGAGCCGGGGCCTCAAACTGGGATCCTTAATACTGGTCCTTGCGCTTTGTGCCACGTTCACTTAACCCGATGCGCTACCACCCGACTTCCTTTGTCCTGCTTTTTATCTTACCAACTTTCAGCCACCAAGTTGCAGATGCTATCATGGTTCCATCCTGACTTTCCTGGGCAGAAGATCTCATGGACCTAACCTCTCCATAGCCTTACCCCACTAGGGAAAGATAGAAACAGGATAGGGATCTAGGTTGACCTGCCAATGCCCATGTTCAGTGGAGAAGTAATTACAGAAGCCAGAACCCCCACTTTCTGTACCCCATAAAATTTTTGGTCCATACTCCTAGTGGGGAAGAAATGTTAGGGGAAGATGATGAGAGGGCTCTGAACTCCAACTCCATCAGGACCATGAGAGAGTACAGAAAAAAAAAAAAAAGGATATTCAGAAGAAGTAATAGGTACAGGTGTGACTTACAAAGGAAGAGAAGGCAGGACCATAGGAAAAATGAGCAAAAATCTTTGTAGACAGGCAGTTATAGAAATAATTGTCAGACTATATTTGTGGCCTTGGGAGAACCACTGCAGTTTCCAATGGAGGGAATGGGGACACAGAACTCTGGTGGTGGGAATGACTGGAATTGTACCCCTATTATTTTGTAATTTTTTTTTAAAAAAGTAAGACTGTTTTTTAATTTTTTTATTTTCTTTATTTATTTATTGGATGGAGTTATCCAGAAGTTGACAGGAAGGGGGAGACAGAGGGAAAGAGACAGAGACACCTGCAGCACTGCTTCACCACTTGTAAAGCTTTCCCCTTGCAGGTGGGGACTGGGGGCTTGAACCTGGGTCCTTGCACACTGTAACATGTGCACTCAACCAGGTGCGCCACCACCCAGCTCATTATTTTGTAAATCACTAATAAAAAAAAAAGAAAAGAAAAAAAAACAGATCCTGGTAGCTATCTTAGAAAAACATACTTAAGAGGCAGTTAGACACTTGAAAGTCCTGTTTAAAAAAATAAAGTAGGGGGAGTCGGGCGGTAGCGCAGCAGGTTAAGCGCACATGGCACAAAGCACAAGGACTGGCATAAGGATCCGGGTTCCAGCCCCCGGCTCCCCACCTGCAGGGGAATGGCTTCACAAGTGGTGAAGCAGGTCTGCAGGTGTCTATCTTTCTCTCCCCCTCTCTGTCTTCCCCTCCTCTCTTCATTTCTCTCTGTCCTATCCAACAACGATGACATCAATAATAACAACAACAAAAAAAATACAAGGGCAACAAAAGAGAATAAATAAAAAATAAAGTAGGGGGCAAGTTGTGGTGAACATACGTGTGTGTGTGTGTTTCTTATTTGTCTCAGCCTACCCACAGCAATAGCATTGGCTGGTTGTTACCTGATGCATTTCCCTGGGTACCCACAAACATTTCCTATGGCTAGACCAGCCCTGTGGTACTTACTGACTATGACTGTAAAACACACCTCAGCAACAATGATCATATAATTTAGGTAAAGAAACACGGGAGTGAGAGGGTTTATTTAAAAATTAAAAAGTAGCAGGGGTAGATAGCATGGTGGTTAATGCTAAGAGACTGTCATGCCTGAGGCTTTGAAGTACCAGATTCAATTCCCTCCCCCCCCAACCCCGCACCACCATAAGCCAGAGCTGAGCAGTGAGTGCTCTGGTGTTTCTCTGTGTCTTTCTCTCTCTGCAACTCTCTCAAAAATAAAATAAATTATTAAGTCTATCCTTGCGCTTTGCGCTATGTGGGCTTAAAATGCTGCGCTACTGCCCGACCCCCAAGGTTGACTTTTTCTATCTTCTACAAAAAATAAATAAATAAATTAATTAATTAATTAAATACTTTAAAAAACTGTCTAAAAATCAAGTAAAGCAGAATTCTGGGAGTTTGCTCAGTGGAAGACTGCAGGACTTGCATGCCTGTGGTCCTGAGTGCAAATCCTGGCACTGCGTGTACTACAATAATTGTCTTTCTTTCTCTCATGAAAATATTTTAACAATAAAGATCTGGGAAGTCGGGCAGTAGCGCAGCTGGTTAAGCGCACGTGGCTCCAAGCAGCAAAGACTGGCAGAGCCCCCGCTCTCAGCCTGCAGGGGAGTAGCCTCACAGGCAGTGAAGCAGGTCTGCAGGTGTCTCTCTTTCTCTCCCTCTCTCTGTCTTCCCCTCCTCTCTCCATTTCTCTCTGTCCTATCCAACAAAAATATTGATATCAAAAACAATAATAACTACAACAATAAAACAACAAGGACAACAAAAGGGAATAAATAAATATAAAAAAAAACCTAGCATTCAAATTTGCTATTAAAAACAAAACAAGACAAAACCTTCTAGAATGATCATTACCTTGGTAGAACCAGACTAAATAATCTTGTGGGCCATATATAACCCATGAGAAATGGAGAGAGGAGGGGAAGACAGAGAGGAGGAGAGAAAGAGAGACACCTACAGACCTGCTTCACAGCTTGTGAAGCAACTCCCCTGCAGGTGGGGAGCCCGGGGCTTGAACCGGGTTCCTTACACCCGTCCTTGTGCTTTGTGCCACCTGTGGTTAACCCGCTGTGCTACTGCCGACTCCCCCCCCCCCTTTTTTTTTTAACCAGAGCACTGCTCAGCTCTGGTTTATAGTGGTGCAGGGGACCGAACCTGGGACTTTGGAGCCTCAGGTATGAGAGTCTGTTTGCATAACCATTATGCTATCTACCCCTGCCACCCTTTTTTTCTTTTCCTTTCTTTTTAATAGAGAGTGGGAGAGAAACGGAGAAGACATACCTGCACTATCTGTGAACTAATTAAGATGTGGTGTGGAACTATAAATTGTAATCTTACAATCTTGTAACAAACAATTTTTTTTTCTTTCTTCTTTTTTTTTTTTTTTTTTTTTTTTTTACCAGAGTACTGCTTAATTCTGGCTTATGGTGGTGTGGGGGATTGATCCTGGGACTTTGAAGGTTCAGACATGAAAGTCTCTTTGCATAACAATTATGCTATCTACCCTCTGCCCAGAACAAACTATTAATAACAAATAAAAAATGTTTTTTAAAAAAACTAGAACTGGGAGTCAGGCAGTAGCGCAGCCAGTTAAGCACGCTTGGCGTGAAGCGCAAGGATCCAGGTTCGAGCCCCTGACTCCCCACCTGCAGGGGAGTCGCTTCACAGGGGGTGAAGCAGGTGTCTATCTTTTTCTCTCCCCTTCTCTGTCTTCCCTTCCTCTCTCCATTTCTCTCTGTCCTATCCAACAATGACAACATCAATGACAATAACAACAATAAAACAACAAGGGCAACAAAAAGGGATAAATAAATAAAATTTTAAAAAAAACAGCACTTAATGTTGCTATTAAAAACAAAACAAAACGAAACCTTCTTGAATGATCATTACCTTGGTAGAACCAGACCAAATAATCTTGTGGGCCATATATAACCCGTAAGCCTAAGTGTACCATTCCTGCTCTAGGTTTCCAATAAACCCCAGCAACCTCAGTCCTACAATAATGTAACACTGGACTAGGAACAGAAACTATAGGGTATACATTCAGTGGAAGTCATAGGCAGGTACCATTTTGCTCCCCCTACAATCTTGATGAAAACAGCTGGTGGAAGCTATGTTGGACCTCAGTTTCCATAGTAACAGACCCTGAGAGCAAATTCCTAAGGAGTCTTCCACCCACCTCCAACAAAAAGCTGAGCCAGCCAGCCAGAAGAGACAAGGAGTCTATAGTGTAAGGGCAGGAGTGGAGGGTCTAGCTTTCTTTCAGTCTCCTACATCGGTGTCCCAGGTCCTCAGCCCACTCCAACTCAGCACTAGGTTCCCTTGGGCACTTGCAAACCCTTTATTTTTCTCAGACTTATTCAAACTCACCCGCAAGCCCTTGAGACCCTGAAGTCTTGGTCAACACATAGGCACACTGTTGGGTATAGTGGCTGGTGGACACAACCATGAGCCCGTGCTTTGCCTGGGCCAGATGAGAAGGGCACACAGACACTCGCGACTGTGAGTCTCTGTGGCTACGTACATTTACTCACACACAGGTCTCCATCTCTTGTGGCACCAGATAGACTGAGGAAATCAAAGAGCTTGACTGGACAAATCATACCAGTGAACCAAGACAAGTCTGGCAAATATGACAGACTAACGTAAACAAACTAATGGAGATGATCACAACAGCAAGTGTAGTGTTGTTGCCCAGTAAGGGTCCTTCCTTCCTTCCTTCCTTCCTTCCTTCCTTCCTTCCTTCCTTCCTTCCTTCCTTCCTTCCTTCCTCTCTTTCTTACATAGAGAGAGAGGCAAGGACCCATGCAAGGATCAGGCTTCAAGCCCCTGGCTCCCCACTGTAGGGGGATGCTTCACTACTGGTGAAGCAGGGCTGGGGGTGTCTATCTTTCTCTCTGTATCCCCCTCCCCTCTCAATTTCTCTCTGTCCTGTCCAATAAAATGGAAAAAAAAAAAAAAGGCCACCAGGAGCACTGGATTCACAGTGTGTGCACTGAGCCCCAACAATAAGCCTGGAGGCGAGAGAGAGAGAGAGAGACCCAGCTCCACAGTGTCACTGTGGTACATGCAATGCTGGGGATTGAATCCTGGATCTCATACTTGAAAGTCCAAAGCTTTATCCACTACACTACTTCTTCCGGGTCACAAAGTTTTTTCTCCCTCCCTTCCTCCCTCCCTCCTTCCCTTCTTTCCTTCCTTCTTATTGCTGGGGCTCAGTGCTGGCACTATGATTCCATTGCTCCTGGCAGCCCTTTTTTAAATTTTTTTTTATTTTATTGGATAGGACAGAGAGAAATTCAGAGAGGAGGGGGAGATAAAGAAGGAAAAAGACACTTGCAGATCTGCCTCACTGCTTGTGAAGTGATGCCCCTGCAGGTGGGGAGCAGGGGGCTCGAACCAGGATCCCTGCGCAGATCCTTGTGCTTTGTAGTATGTGCACTTAGCCCAGTGAGCCACCACCTGACCCCCACAAAATTCTTTCCTTGGGAGTCCGGCGGTAGTGCAATGGGTTAAATGCAGGTGGTACAAAGTGCAAGGACTGGCGTAAGGATCCCGGTTCGAGCCCCTGGCTCCCCACCTGCAGGGGAGTCACTTCACAGGTAGTGAAGCAGGTCTACAGGTGTCTGTCTTTCTCTTCCCCTCTGTCTTCCCCTCCTCTCTCCATTTCTCTCTGTCCTATCCAACAACGGCGACATCAACAACAATAATAACTATAACAACAAAAAAACAACAACAAGGACAACAAAAAAGGAAATGAATGAATAAATAAATAAATAAATAAATAAATGTGGTGACTTCACCATTTTCAGCTGATCTTGGATGGAGCTTGAAAAATTCATGTTAAGTGAAATAAGTCATTAACAGAAGGATGAATATGGGATGATCTCACTCTCAGGCAGAAGTTGAAAAACAAGATCAGAAAAGAAAACACAAGTAGAACCTCAACTGGAATTGGCGTATTGCACCAAAGTAAAAGACTCTGGGGTGGGTGGGTGGGGAGAATACAGGTCCAAGAAGGATGACAGAGGGCCTAGTGGGGGTTGTATTGTTATATGGAAAGCTGGGAGATGTTATGCATGTACAAACTATTGTATTTACTGTTGAATATGACACATTAATTCCCCAATAAAGAAATTAAAAAAATAAAATAATAATTAAATAAATAAATTCTTTAACTCCCTTGTCCCCACTTTTCTTCCCCCCTGTGATGTACAGTTAATATTAGTTTCTTGAAAAGTCATGATGTATTTTTCTGTGCAATATTGCATCATGACTTTTCTTTTTTTAATATCTATTTTTATTTATAAAATGGAAATATTGAAAAGACTACAAGATAAGAGGGGTACATTTCCATACAATGCCCACCCCCAGAGCTCCATATCCAGTCCCCTCCCTTGATATCTTCTCTATTCTTTATTCCTCTGGGAGTATGGACCCAGGATCATTGTGGGGTGCAGAAGGTGGAAGGTCTGGCTTCTGTCATTGCTTCTCTGCTGAACATGGGTGTTGACAGGTTGATCCATACTCCCAGCCTGCCTCTCTCTTTCCCTAGTGAGGTAGGGACCTGGGGAGGCGGGCCTCCAAGACACATGGTAGGGTCCTCTGCTCAAGGAAGTCGGGTTGGCATCATGGTATCATCTGGAACCTGGTGGCTGAAAAAGAGTTAAGATATAAAGAAGAACAAATTGTTGACTAATCATGAACCTAAAGGCAAGAATATTGCAGATGAAGATTTGGGGTCTCCGTTTGGGAAAAAGCTAGTAAGTCTGTTTTTGGTATAGTCTAGAGGGCCCATGACTTTACTAGTTTTTGCCTTCTCCTGACATCTAATATACAGGTGGACCCAGGTTATTGTCTGGGCAGACATGACTTTTCTTAAACCCAATATGTTCACAGGGTCACTGTGTCCAGACATGTGATCCACCATAAATCTCAATGCTTCTATGGAGGGATGTTCAATAGAAGATTAATGATGAAATCAGTAGACTGAGTAAAGCAGATTACTTTCATAAAGGTAATGAAATCCTAGGTCAACATTCTCTGGAACCCCTCGCGGGTAAGATGGCAATGAATTCTCTCCAGGATCTATTTGCTTCTTCATATATATCATATTTCCAGTAATCATTCCCTACTCATACAACTTCATTTCTTTCTTAATGCTTTTATTTATTTACGATTGGATAGAGATAGAGAGACATTGAGAGGGGAGGTGGAGATAGAGAGGAAAAGAGACAGAGAGACACCTGCAGCCCGGCTTCATCACTCATGAAGCTTTCCCCCTGCAGGTGGGGAGCACAGGCTGGAACCCAGGCTCTTGCTCATTGTTACGGGTGTGCTTAACCAGGTGGACCACCGCCTGGCCCCACAAGGCCATTTCTTTTGAACTCTACTTACCAAATACTTCTTTTAAAAATTGTTCTTATGATTAATAATCATTCCTTTCAACGGCTGTGAATTACTGGTAATAACAAGCCAGGACTGAACAATGAAAAAAAAACAAAAACACAACAACAACATGGTTTTTATCTTGGTATCACTGCAATACTGACTTAAGGGATCATCCCTTCCATGTATACTGCTAGGCCGTCAGGCTACCTGGCTGTTTTCTGCTAAAAATCATAAGAGCAGTGAATTACAAAGGTAGATCAAACTTATTTTCTCTGTAATCACTGTATCAGTCAAGATAGACTCTATTCAGCCAGAAGAGCCACGCAGTACCCAGAATCCCCAAGTACAGGCTACTATTCCCCAGCCTTGTGAACCATAAATACCTCCAGCTTGTACTCATTCTTGTCTCATTTCTAGCCCTTTGAAATTGGTATCCAGGTTCCAGAACACTGCTTGACTCAGAACTTCCATGAGATGAAGCCATAGACTTTGTCTTCATAGAACCCTAGCTGCCAATTTTAGCACTTGGGGTAAAAAGGACAAAACATTTTCCCAACCAATCCTATAATTTTACCTAGTCATTCTTACTGATTTGGTTCCAACATTTATAAAAAGTCACCATTAAAGTGGTGTGCTGCCACTAGTTAGGATCTGGGACAAAGCTTTGTTATCTCGCCATTGTTTGTTGGGTCCATGTGGCAGTATCTGTTGTGCTGCCCCAGCTTCCTTTCAGGAAAAAGAATTTATGTCCTGGTTGCTAAGAATACTGTCTAAAGGGCTATCAGTCCCTTTAGAAACTGCCTTGGTTGGGGGTGAGAGGCTTGCTGAAGATCTCATCTATTCCTGTGTGACACATTTCCAGCAAGTAAGGAACAGTATAAAGGCAGGCTCTCTTAAACTAACTTGGTACTTTTTGGAAAGGTCACCATACTTCCTGAGGTGCCTAGGTTGGGGGGGGGGGGTGTGAGTGTCAATCCAGGTTGCCAATGGGCTACATTACAATCTTTATTGGACCGTTTGTTTCCCCAACAGTTAAAAAGTTCGTTATGCATAATCTTAACAAACAATGCAGGAGAGAGCATGATTTTCAGGAATTTTAAATTAATATTATTCAAGAAAATTGAGAAACTTGCCATGTTAGGCAGGAGGGTGGGAGAGGAGGGATAAAGGGGGGGTGGCGGGGAGAAGCCCCCAGAACTCTTACTCAGATGTTGACCTGGGTCACTTACCTGGAGCCTAAAGAAAAGGAAAATGACAAAAAGACAGAGAAGCCCCTCAGAGGTCTCTTACTCAAATGTTGACCTGGGGTTGCCGCAGCAGAGAGCGTGAAGCCACGCCCACAGGTCTAGCTAATGACACCCAAGCCCCGCCTCCACCTTTCCAAGCTTCACCTGCCACCACTCCCATTTGCTATGCCTGGGGACCAGGTGTTCTGACGTGGTGCCCCCTCCAGGTACTTCCCGTCCCTCAACAATCTGATTTCTCCCTCTGCTCTATATCCAGTTTCCTGTAAGGGCAAGAGAGTGCAACTAATTAGGACCCTTTTCCAGTTCCTGCTGTGGGGTTCTAGATTGACTTCTAAACAGAAAAATCACAAGAGAACCAGTCATGATTCAGAGAGATAAACATTTATTGGGAAAAAGTATGGACAGAAAAGGAGAAGAAAGTACAAGCCATGCAAGGATGTAGGCCCCAGAGAAAGAGACACACAGAAGTCCTGGACTACTGGTCTCACAGGCTTCATAGTTCCTTCAGAGGAAGGGCGAGGCCCGCTGGGGATGTGCTTCAGCCTTTGTCTCTAGGGGCTCTGTCTGCGTTTTCTGGCGTTTGTAGTCTGGTAGGGAGGGAGTGCTGGTACCCAGATATGCCTCTAGCCCCTGTCTCTGGTCCCTTCTCCTGACTTCCTACAGGTTACAGGGGGAGGGGGTGCTGCTTGCCCTAAACTGCCCTCTAACACATCCCTTCTTCTACACTGTCATTTCCTTAGCCTTTTCTTAACTAACATCTGGAAAACCCAACCTACAATAGCTTCCCTATACCAAGCACTTCCTGAAGCATGAAGGTGACCAACCCGTCTTTCATTCCAGCGATTATACATCAATGGTAGGGAAGGAAAGACACCATTCTATACCTCTCTGGGTTTTTCAAAAGGCTGGATAAGTAATCAGGTGAGAAAAAGGAAGATGGATAACAGGAAAAAGTAAAGTTGTGAAGAACGTATATAATTACACTTGGAAGAGAACACGAAAGTCCTTGAGTAACTCACTCATGTGGCCCTAGGCATCATCTTTAATCACTTCCTAGCTTTGTAAATAAGAAAGGAGTGTCCGGAAATAGGGTGTAGGGGGAGCAGGACCATGTCAGATTAAGTTCCATCCTCTCCACAGGTCAGAACCTACCTTCATTTTATTTTTTTTAAATATTTACTTATTTATTCCCTTTTTGTTGCCCTTGTTTTATTGTTGTAGTTATTATTACTGTTGTTATTGATGTTGTCATTGTTGGATAGGTCAGAGAGAAATGGAGAGAGGAGGGGAAGACAGAGAGGAGGAGAGAAAGACAGATACCTGCAGACCTGCTTCACCACCTGTGAAACGTCTTCCCTGCAGGTGGGGAGCCGAGGGCTCGAACCAGATCCTTATGCAGGTCCTTGTGCTTTGTGCCACTTGTGCTTAACCTGATGTGCTACCGCCTGACTCCCTGAAGCCTTCATTTTAAAGGTAATTTTTATTCTGCTGCCAGAACCCATCTGGGGGGAAAGATCTTTGTTCCCATACACAGGCAAGATATTCCACCCAGACCCAGATATCCTTGAAGCTTTTCTTTCTTTCTTCTAAAAAAATATTTAATTTATTTATGAGAAAGATAGGAGGAGAGAGACAAAGAACCAGGCATCACTCTGGTATATGTGCTACTGGGGATTGAACTCAGGACCTCATGCTTGAGAGTCCAGTGCTTTATCCACTGTGCCACCTCCCGGACCACTCTCTCTATATATTTCAAGTTCATGTGTTTCAATTCTCTTTTATTTTTAAGTTTTTATTATTTTTGTTTACTGGATAGAGAAAACTGAGAGGGAAGGAGAGAGACAGAGAGACACCTGCAGCCCTGCTTCACCAGTTGTGAAGCTTTCCACCTGTAGGTGAAGATGGGGGGGAAGAGGCTCAAACCTGGGTCTTTTTGCACATCGTAACATGTGTGCTCAACCAGGTGGGCCACCAACCACGGCCCACAAGTTTTTTTTTCAGAGCATTGCATTTGTTCTTTCTGACCATAGCAAGGAGCATGTAATACCCCCGCCCCCAGTGGCCTGATGTGACATCTCTCCTTTGAGTTGCATAGAAGACAGCTGTTGTGTTTACTTCATGCTGGGAGGAGCTGGGCCTAGACTTACTGGGGTCACAACTTGCCTGAGACTGAAAATGGAATCAGAGCTGTGATTTGGGAGAGGGCAAGTCTTGGGTATATCATTGCAGCTGGACCCCAGCTGTGCTAAAAATGTCTCATTTATATGAAAATTATCTATTTTTTTTGTGTGTGTGTGATAACTGGGATTTACAACAATAAGTCTGAGTTTGGTCTTTGTCCCCATTCTGGTTCAGTTTCCTCAGACTCTTGGGGCTTCCTAAATGCGGAGAGCCTGAGAGAGGCGTGGTCTGTCATGTTAATGAAGTAACTTCCGGAAAGTGCCTAAGGGTGGGAGCTGGTTGCCAGAGGAGACCTCAGGGGCACTTCTTTCACTATCCCACCACCAGATATGCCTTCCTCCTCCCCTTGTGCCCCTGCTGGCTCTCTAGGGGGCTGTGAAGGGGCTGAAGGAATCAGAGGTTAAATCGATTGCCGATGGCTAATGACGGAACAAACCATGCTGATGCAATAAAGCTTCCCTGACATCTCAGGACACAGGGCTGGGGGGCTCTGGGTGGGTGAGCAGGTGAACAGGGAGAACGCTTTACAAGCAGTGAAACAGCGCTGTAGCCATCCCTTCATCTCTTTCTCTCTCCGTCTCCCCGTTCCTATTTTTGGCTGTCCCTATCATATAAATAAAAGATGATAATAAAATAAAAAAAGACAAATCTGTATTTCATGCAGATATTTATTCAGAAAGGCTTTCTGTGATTATCGTACTATAAACCAGTCACCTGTCCCCCAAATCATTTTTTATAAGACTGATTTATTTGTTTCATTTTTTGACTTTTATTGGTTTACAAAGATAATTTACATAAGATAATTCCATATGCTTCCCACTACCAGAGTTCTGTGTCCCATCCCTTCCATTAGAAACTGCAGTACTTCTCTCAAGGTCACCTATTTGGGCTGATTTTATAAATATATATATAATTTTTTCTACAGTCCTGCCTTCACTTCCTTTCTTTCTTTCTCTCTCCTTCTTCTTCTTCTTTTTTTTTTGACTCCAGGTTATTGCTGGGGCTTGGTGCCTATGAATCCACTGCTTCTGCAGCCATTTTTTGGATAGGATAGAGAAACTGAGAGGGGGAGGGAAAGAAAGAGAGGGAGAAAGATAGACACCTGCAGACCTGCTACACCGCTTGTGAAGCCACACTTGTGAAGCCACGCTTGTGAAGCCAAGCCGCTGCAGGTGGGGATCCTTGAGTGGTCCTTGTGCTTTGTGCTACTTGCATTTAAGCGGGTATGCCACTACCTGGCACCCCCCTTCACTTCTTTTCTAAGTCACCCTTACACCTATTGCTACAGGTAAAAGGTAAAAGATATACAAGTGTCTTTCCTTTTTTTCCTCTTCTCTCTCAGATCAGAGAAACCATGCCTGGCTTCCTCTGGTGTTTTCCAGACTTGCTTCCCTTTCCATGATGGTCTAAAACAAGATTCCTGGTGACAAGCACTTTGGGTCCTGGTGGAATGAGGTATTGAGCACTCTGGTTTGCTTCCCCTGTCATTTACCCCTCTGGGAGTAGGGACCAAATTCTTTTGGGTACAGAAAGTGGGAATTCTGTCTTCTGTAATTCTCTGTCGGACATGGGCATGGGGGGTTGATTCATACCCCCCCACTCTATTTCTATCTTTCTCTAGTTGGGTAGGACTCTGGGAAGATGAGGTTCCAGGACACTGTTGAGTTCATCTGCCCAGGCAAATCAGGATGAAGTCATAGTAACATCTGGAACTTGGTGGCTGAAAGGTTGTAAAGCCAAAATATTTAATAAGCAGGAACAATAAAGTAGGAATAGAGCAGATGAAAGTAGGGATCTTAGGGTGAAAGGAAGCTAGGAAGTCTAATTTAGGACTGCTCTTAGGCACCAGTATCTTAGTAGATTTTGCTTGAACTTGATGGCTGATATGGAGGAGGACTAGAAATATTGTCTGGGGTGGTCCAGGAGGGGGGATGCAATGGATAAAGCACTGGATTCTTAAGCATGAGGTCCAGAGTTCAATCCCTGGCAGTAAATACACCAGCCAGAGGGATGTCTGGTTCTTTCTCTCTTCTTCTTTTAAATATTTATTTATTTATTCCCTTTAGTTGCCTTTGTTTTTTATTGTTGTAGTTATTGATGTCGTCGTTGGATAGGACAGAGAGAAAGGGAGAGAGAAGGGTAAGATAGAGAGGAGGAGAGAAAGATAGACACCTGCAAACTTGTTTCACCGCTTGTGAAGCGACTCCCCTACAGGTGGGGAGTAGAGGGTTCGAACCAGGATCCTTACGCCAGTCCTTGTACTTTGCGCCACATGCACTTAACCCGCTGCGCTACCGCCCGACTCCCTTTTGTTCTTGTTCTCCTCCTCCTCCTCCTTCTTCTTAAAATAATAAAATCTTAAAAAATATATTGTCTTTGAAGATAGTGTCTGGGTTGAGGATAGAACTAGGAAACAGAATTAGGGCAGAGAGTTGCTCATAGACTTGAAGAAAACATATACATGCAATGAACTGTTTACCACAGTGATCTAACTCAGGGCCCGAATCTATTCATCTTTAGCACTGGAGTCTGTACAGTGTGAACCTCGAAGTTCCTGTCAGACTGAGCTCATAGACCGTAGTTACAGCTGGGAACATTCTAGGCTGTACTCACTTCAGACATAGTCTTTCTTGAGTGGCAGAGGACGATGACCCAACCTCCCTTTGGAGAGTGTACCAGAGTGGTACTCTAGCTTATCTCTCTTTCTTACATTAAACTCTTTCTCTCTCAGTATAAAATGACTAAGAGAGTCAGGCGGTAGCTCAGTGGGTTAAGCACACATGGCGCAAAGTGCAAGGACTGACATAAGGATCCCAGTTTGAGCCCACAGCTCCCCGCCTGCAGGGGAGTCACTTCACAAGTGGTGAAGCAGGTTTTCAGGTGTCTATCTTTCTCTCCCTCTCTCTGTCTTCCCCTCCTCTCTCCATTTCTTTCTGTCGTCTCCAACAATGACAACATCAGTAACAACAACAATAATAACTACAACAATAAAACAAGGTCAACAAAGAGGAATAAATAAATTTTAAAAAATCTTAAAAAGTGACTTTAGAATAAAATGATTAAAATAAATCCTTCATAAAAATCACTGGAATTACTGCCAGGAAATTACTAGAGAATTTTTCAACAAAAGAACCGTTTGCTTTTCTGTGGGACTCTTCTACACAATGTAGCATTCTTCTCCCTTCGCTGTGACATGGCAGCAATGCTCATACTATGGTCTGAATGTTTATCACTCTGTCTCCATTTGCATGTTGGAATCTTGGTGCCCGGTGTGATGGTGTTGGAGGATGAGGCCTTTAGGAAATAGTCAAGTCATGGGAGTGGATCCCTCACTGTGGTATTCATGATGTTACAGAAAAGCCTCTTTAGGTTTCTTAGTCCCTTTTGTCATCTCAGGATGCAACAGTTTCCTAAACTATGAGAAATGAATTTTTGTTGCTTGTAAGCCACTTCATCTCTGGCATTTTGTTTAACAGCCCTAGCAGACTAAGACATCTGATAAACTATGTGCCTCAAGTCTGAGTGTCCCTTTGGAGAGAAGGTATGTCTCAGCCTATGACTGAGAGCCAGCATTGAAGGAAGGGGAGTGTAAGTACAGGCACCTGTGATGAGAGAGTGACTAGATGCTTTCATTTTCCATTGATTATCTTGCCACCGTGACCTGCACAATGCTTTACTTTAGTTTATCATTCCCTCCTCTATCTCCCTCTATAAATCTGTGAGCTCTCTGAGGGCAGGTATCGTGATTTGTCTGAGTGTGTTATCCTATATGAACACATGAATATATATATATATATATATATTTATGTTTATGCATATTTTACTGCATTTGGAATAAGATAGGACCGACATGTCAATGTCCATGTCCATGTCCATCAGAGATGCAATTACAGAAGCCAGACCTCCCATCTTCTGCACCCCATAGAGATCCTTGGTCCATACTTCCAGAGGGATAAAGAATAAGGAGGCTCCCAGTGGAGGGGATGGGATATGGCATGGCATGCTGCTGGTGGGGATTGTATTCCTCTTATCTCATAATCTTGTTGATCATTATTAAATCACAAATGATAATGAAAAAAGGTGAAGAATAAGAAAATACAAAGCAGAACTTGGACTGGGTTTGGTGTATTGCACCAAAGTAAAGGTCTCTGGGGTTGTGGGGGGGGGGCGGGGGGGGTTCAGGTCCTGGAATATGATGGTGGAGGAGGACCTAGACGGGACTGAATTGTTATGTGGAAAACTGAGAAATGTTACACATGTACAAACTACTGTATTTTATTGTTGCTGTAAACTATCTCCCCAATAAAGAAAAAGAAAAAACAACTGTCTGATGCTACTATTGAAATAAAAAAATTGGAGATTATGGCTACCTTAGAAATGAAATTGTGCTTTATTTAAAAAAAAAACAACAAAACAACGCCAGTGAGTATTTTCCCTACGGAGAATGAAAAATTTGCTATAGATAGCCTTTGTACATGTGCTGGATTAAAACTTTGCTTTAAGGTTACTACTACTATTAATATAAGAAATAGTTAAGAACTTGGGTTCTGCATTAGTTCAAATTTTTACTGTTTTTTTTTTTAACCAGGCCTTGAATAAGTTACTTAACTTTTTTTTTATAAGGCCTTGAATAAGTTACTTAACTCTTGTAAACTTTAATTTCTCCATTGAGGAAAAAAGGACACTACTTATATTACTACTGTGTGTGGATTATGAGATAGTGTAAGTAAAACTTATACCTACAACTTGACACACTGCTGTGGTTCCTGATCCTAAATCTGGGCTGTGTGCAGTGGCAAGACATGGGTCCCACCTGGTAAGCTATCTCTTTAGTCCGGTGTACACATATCTAGAATTACTTTAAGCCACTGGCTTTCCCTTTACATTAAAACTAGGGTGTTCGTAACTAATAAAAGCAGATGTAAGGTTCAGATAGTTCAAAATTCAACTGGGAAATTTAAAATTTGAAATGGAAACTAAAATACTTGACGTTAAAAAAAAAGAGAGAAGGGGGTCGGGCAGTAGCGCGGCGGGTTAAGCGCAGGTGGCCCAAAGCGTAAGGATGGGCACCAGGATCCCGGTTCCAGTCCCTTGCTTCCTACCTGCCTGGGGGTCGCTTCACAAGCGGTGAAGCAGGTTTGTAGGTGTCTATCTTTCTCTCCCCCTCTCTGTCTTGCCTTCCTCCCTTGATTGCTCTCTGTCCTATCCAACAACAACGACATCAATAACAACAATAATAATGACAACAACAATAAACACCAAGGGCAACAAAAGTGAAAAATATCCTCCAGGAGCAGTGAGTTCATAGTGCAAGCATTGAACCCCACCGATAACCCTGGGAGCCAAAAAAAAAAAAAAAAAGAAAAGAATAACCATGATCTTTTTTCACTCTCTAATGCACTGAAGCCACTGAAAGTCTAGGAGACTAAAGCAGAGCCTTTGACATTTTATACGCTGACCTGTGAAACTGATGGACTTCTTCTAGCGTTTGCCCTTCTTCCATAGCCAGTCAACAGCAAAACTGTCAGGAGCTGCTTGTTGCTGGCTTTGAAAGTGAGTGGGATCCATGTGGATTCAGTCAGCTAGGAAGGATCGTCAGTTTTCCCAATGAATGGGTACTCACGGGATGCACCACGAGAAGGTCGATCCAATGCAACCCGATGGACTGATGGAGCCTGAGTCAGAATCTGCTCCTATTACTGCCGGTGTAGTAATGATGATCTCCATTTACAGAGGAGGAACCTGGGGTGCATATTTTTTATTAGCAACTTACTCAGCCCTTGTGACCTAACCACTGCTTTAATCTTCATTCCAAAAAGCTCTCTCTCTCTCTCTCTCTTTTAAGTGTTTTATTTATTTATTAGGAAAACAGGAGGAGAGAGAAAGAACCAGACATCACTCTGGTACGTGTGCCGCTGGGGATTGAATTTAGGACCTCATGCTTGAGAGTACAATGCTTTTTTTTTTTTTTTTGGTATTTCCTTTTTAAAAAAATATTTATTTATCCCCTTTTGTTGTCCTTGTTTTATTGTTGTAGTTATTGTTGTTGTTATTGATGTCATCGTTGTTGGATAGGACAGAGAGAAATGGAGAGAGGAGGGAGAGACAGAGAGAGGGAGAGAAAGACACCTGAAGACCTGCAGGTGGGGAGCCGGGGACTCCAACCCGGATCCTTACGCCGGTCCTTGTGCTTGGCACCACATGCGCTTAACCTGCTGGGCTATCGCCCGACTCCCCAAGAGCCCAATGCTTTATCCACTGTGTCACCTCCTGGACCACTCTCTCTCTCTCTCTTTTTTTTTCTTTTACCAGAGCACTGCTTGACTCTGGTTTGTGGTGGTTCAGGGGATTGAACCTGGGACTTAGGAGCCTCAGGCAAGAGAGCGTCTTTGCATAACCCTTATGATCTCTACCCCTATGCCCATTCCAAAAAGGTCTACACTGAGCTTTAACTCTTGATTTTTTAAGAAAAGTCTGCCCATGTAGTATGAGAAAATGCTGCTGAGTGGTGGTACTTTCATGGTGGCTAATGGGCCAGCGACCTGTCAGTCGCTGCTGAGACAGAATGGCCTGTAAGTTAGAGCTGCCGCAGCGCAGGCAACGCCTGTACCCACCTGCAGTGCGTGCTGCTGCTGTCTCCTGAGACATTCAGTGACCTGCTTGGATCCTCTGAACTAATTAGTGACACTGCTAGGACAGGAATTCAATATTCTCTTCTTCATATCACTAGGTTCTCTTTCCATGCTTGGTATCTCCTTGGCTTCAAATATGCTGCATCTACGAAGACACTAAATCTCTTATTACCTTCTTGAGTCAATTCCTCTCACTCCAAGCACCCAGTGGACACACGAATCACAGAGGGCTATGCTGCAGCAAGCTGTATCCCAGCATGCTTTACTGTTTGCTGGGGTTTTTACCCCCATTCCTTATACCTTGCAGAATGGGACCGATTCACACTGAAACTTTTAGTTTATGATTTACAGAAGCTCTGAGAGATCTTTGCCAGTTTCTTTAAGCCTTACACTCACACTTTTTGTTTTATGGCCACAGTATAAAATTTTGAGTTCCTTGGTATATTGCAACAAGACAGGGGACTCTAAGGCAAGGGTGGTTGGCTTTCACGTCCTGGTGCATGATGGCGGAGGAAGAACTAGGCCGGGGGTGAGACTGTTTTTCAGAAAATTGAGAATTTTTCTTTTTAAATTTTTTAAAATCTTTATTTATTTGATAGAGACAGCCAGAAGTTGAGAAGAAGGGGGAGACAGAGAGAGAAGGAGACAGAGAGACACCTGCAGCACTGCTTCATCACTTGTGAAGCTTTCTCCCTGCAGGTGGGAATCAGGGGTTTGAACACAGGTCCTTGTACACTGTAACATGTGCACTCAACTGGGTGTGCCACCACCTGGCCCCAGAAAATTGAGGAAATTTTACACATGTATCAACAACTGTATTTACTGTAAATCATTAATCCCCCAAAATAAATTTTAGTTCTTATCCCTTAGGTCTGGAGAAAAATTTATGCTTTTTCTCTAGAAGCAGTGTTTATCAAACTCTAGGTTACGAGTAACTAGAAAACTGTAAAATCGCTGTGCTGAAATGATCTAATACTGGAACAGCAGTCACTTGGACTGTGCACTGCTTTACTGTTTGAGCGACCCAGGTTTGGCCCAGGCCCCACAACTACATTGTGGTTTCTTTTGCTTTCTCTCTCTGCCTCTCTGCCTCTCTGTCTTTGTCTATGTCTGAAAAAGTCATCCAAGAATCACGACGCCCCCCGAGATGACTAGATAAATCAACAAATTAATTAATTGACTTATTAAAAAAATAGATAACATAGAATGGAATGTAAAATATAAAAGCAAAGTACTGTTTTGTGGCATCTGCTTTTCAGCTTTGTGCATGTGTACAGAAGCATATTGTGCGTGTTTGTATGTGAGCGTCTAATGGATCACAGTTTGAGATGATTTCTTGAGAACTTGTTTGGAGGTTCTAGCAGGGGAGCCCAGATACTCATACTCTCGACTGAAGACTGCTCCATCACTATTTGGAAAGTTTTTCGACTAAGTGGGATCACACAGCTTCGGGAGGGACGCACATGGAGTGGCGAGGAAGGAAGGGGACACCCACTTAGCCAGCCAGATCAGCTGAGTCAACTCTGGTATCAATGAGGTGACAGATGTTGCAGCCAGATCACCCTCACATCCTGAAATTATTGTTTCTTTTCTTACTTCTCTATCTCCTCACCATTAAGCTACATCCATCACCTAAAATGTATTTGCTAAGGAGAGCTAGAGAGAGAGCGAGCGAGAGAACGAGAGAGAATCAGAGCATCACTCTGTGTTATATACATATGTGATTCTGAGGATTGAACTGAGGATCTCATGTTCACAAGTCCAACTGTAGCACCTCCCAGGCTGCCAAAATGTATTGTTTGTTACAGCAAGAAAATAGGTTTTTTTTCTACAGTTAAAAAAAAAAGGGGGGGGATTTTTCAACTTGAGGTTGAGGGTTATGATTTGACACCAAAGGCATAGCAAAGTTGCCGGAGGGTGGGGATAGGTGTATTTTTGCAGTTCTTCAATGACTGTTAACATACATCCTTTTCCTTATTAAGTTTTTAGAAAATATTTATTTATTTATTTATTCCCTTTTGTTGCCTTTACTGTTTTATTGTTGTAGTTATTATTGTTGTTGCTATTGATGTCATTGTTGTTGGATAGGACAGAGAGAAATGGAGAGAGGAAGGGAAGACAGAGGGGGGAGAGAAAGACAGACACCTGCAGACCTGCTTCACCGCCTGTGAAGCGACTCCCCTGCAGGTGGGGAGCTGGGGGCTGGAACCGGGATCCTTAAGCCAGTCCTTGCGACTCCCCTGCAGGTGGGGAGCTGGGGGCTGGAACCGGGATCCTTAAGCCAGTCCTTGCGCTTTGCGTCACCTGTGCTTAACCTGCTGTGCCACTAGGGTGATCACTTTGGGCTTGGCACTTGCCTGTACAATGAATTCATGGCTTCCAACAGCCTTTTTTCTTTCTTTCTTTCTTTCTTTCTTTCTTTCTTTCTTTCTTCCCTTCTCGCTAAAGTTTTTAAAAAATTATTTTTATTTATTAGATATTGACAGCCAAAAATTGAGAGAGAAAGGGGTGATGGGGGGGCTGGGTGGTGGCACACCTGGTTGAGTGCACATGTACAGTGCACAAAAGGACCCAGTTTCAAGCTCCCAGCCCCCACCTGCAGGGGCAAAGCTTTGCAAGTGGTGAAGCAGTGCTGCAGGTGTCTCTCTGTCTCTCCCTATCACCCCCTTCCCTCTCGATTTCTGGCTGCCTCTACCTAGTAAATAAAATAAGGATAACGAGAAAAAAGAAAAGAGATAATTCTTTTTAAAGAGAGAGAGAGAAAGAGAGAGAGAGAGAGATCTGCAACTCTGCTTCACCACTTGTGCTTTCCCCCTGCAGGTGGGGACCAGGGGCTTGAACCTGGGTTCTTGCGCATTCTAACATGTATGTTCAACCAGGTGTGCCAACAACCCGACCTCTCTTTCTCTCCATTTCTCTCTCTCCCTTCCTTCCTTTCTTTTTTTCTTCCTTTCTTTCTTTCTTTCTTTCTCTCTCTCTCCCTTCCTTCCTTCCTTCCTTCCACTCTCTCTCTCCCTTCCTTCCTTTATTTTTTTCTCTCTCTCCTCCCCCCTCCTTTCTTCTAGGACAGAGAAATTGAGAGGGGAGGAAGAGTTAGAGAGGGAGAGAGAGAAAGAGAGACATTTACTTCACCACTAGTGACCCCTCCCCCATTTGTAGATGGGGTTGGGGTGCTCAGACCAGATCCTTGAGTATGGTAACATGTGCACTTAGCCAGGTGCGCCACCTCCTGGCCTCTAACATACATTTTTAAAAAAATATTTATTTTATTTATTTATTCCCTTTTATTGCCCTTGTTGTTTTATTGTTGTAGTTATTATTGTTGTCATAGTTGTTGGATAGGACAGAGAGAAATGGAGAGAGGTGGGGAAGACAGAGGGGGAGAGAAAGATAGACACCTGCAGACCTGCTTTACCGCTTGTGAAGCGACTCCCGGGCAGGTGGGGAGCCGGGGGCTCGAACTGGGATCTTTATGCCGGTCCTTGTGCTTCACGCCACCTGCACTTAACCTGCTGTGCTATAGCCCGACTCCCTCTAACATACATTTTTAACTGCTTTCTCAATACACATGTTCATATTCACATACACATATACATACACATACAGAAGAATTTCCATGCTTGTTGAGAACAGCCTTGTCATACTCATCTGGATATCTCCTTAAACCAAAAGTGGTGCCTGCCACTCAGAGGGTACTCTACAAACACTTAAAACTGTCAAATGGCTTGAAGACTACAGAGAGCAGAATCTATATAGCTTTGTTTCATTGTAGCTGACATCCATTTAACACTTTGATGAATGTCACTTGATGCAATTATAATGACTTACAAGAAACAATAGTGTAACCACTAGAAGTCACAGGTGTGCCCATCAGCCACCGAACAGTGCTGGCCTTCACCACAACAAACTAAAGTGCTTTTCCCCCTCAGTGAACTTCAACAAACCAATCCAAGCTCGGAAACCTCAGAGAAGGAGTGGCTGTCATCTCCCTAAGTAATAGAGCCTATCTCCTCTTAACCTTTGTGACCCTCAAAGACCAGTAAATTCCTTCTTTTATCTCTCCTAAATCCTTTATATTACCCTCTAAGCCAATTTTCTCTTGTACTGTATTCAATGGGAATTGAAAACAGCTGGTCACCATCTGTTGTAGATTAATTCTTCATGTACTTGAAGCCTATAATTAGGTCATTTTTTCAGCCTTCTCTTCTCCAGGCTAAATATCTTATTTCCTTTAGTCCTTCCCCAAAGTTTTTATTTTCCAATTACTGAATTGTCTTCCCAGTGATAGCCTCAAATCCAGGTTCTGTTTTCCACACACCTCAAGCCGGACAGGCAGGTGAGCGTGAGGTATAAAGATGTCTCAGGGCAGCCTGGACATTTTGTGGAGTCTTGTTTTACTATGAGTTGTTTCTGTGCAGGGGGCCATTTAGAAATGAACATCGGGGGAGTAGGGCGGTAGCTCAGCCGGTTAAGCTCACGTGGCGCAAAGCGCAAGGGCCAGAGTAAGGATCCTGGTTCCAATCCCCGGCTCCCCACCTGCAGGAGGTCGCTTCGCAAGTGGTGAAGCAGGTCTGCAGGTGTCTATCTTTCTCTCCCCCTCTCTGTCTTCCCCTCCTCTCTCCATTTCTCTCTGTCCTATCCAACAACAACAGCTATGATAACAATAACAACTACAACAAGCACAACAACAAGGGCAACAAAATGGCAAAAATAGCCTCCAGGAGCAGTGGATTTGTAGTGCAGGCACCGAACCCCAGCAACAACCCTGGAGGCAAAGAGAGAGAGAGATGAACATCGGGTTGCAGCTGGAGAGGGTTCTACCAGGATGACACAGGGACAGGGAGATATTATGCACCGTTCCTGAGTTCAGAAAAAGCAAACGTTTGACTTGGCATCTTCAACTTGTTGAGCTATGCGGAATGAATCTCTGGAGAACAATTCTCATTCTTGATGTAGACACATCATGGCAGTAGCCTTTTGAATGTTTCTTAGAAACCTTGAAGCTGATAGGCAACTGAAAGCAGCTTTTAATTTGACTAAATTTAGGAAATAATAATCTGATTGAGAAGTTTTTTTAAAAAATAATTAATTAATTTACCAGAGCACTGCTCCACTCTGGTTTATGGTGGTGCGGGGGATTGAACCCGGACTTCGAAGCCTCAGGCATGAGAGTGTCTTTGCATAATCAATATGCTATCTACCCCCATGAGAAAATGTCTTTCTTTTAAGTCTAAGATATATCATATCATGTCAGTGGAATATCTAAAGTGGGGTCGGGAGTGTGAATCTCTCCAGGCACCATTCTGAAATGCTGCATACATATTTTTTATAAAGTACAGAAATATTTTGTGGATTAATAGTTTGAATGAATTTATATCTTCAATTCTGTGAATCTCCACTGCCCATCAAAAATGTTCTTGGACCTACCATATGAACTAGCAATTTCTATTCTAGGGATTTATGCAAAGAAAGCAAAAACTATTTACACACATGTTCATAGTAGCACATTTGAAATAGCCCAAACTTGGAAACACCCAAATGCTCAATTGCAAATGATTGAATAAGAAGTTGAGGTATCTGTGTAGAACAACAATAGCAGAAACTGCCCCACTCTCAGAAGGGAGGCTGGGTCTGTCATCTCTTCTCCTCTCTCAATTTCTCTGTCCTGTCCAAAAAAGGGGGAAAATGGCTGTAGAAGCTGGTGGATTCACAGTGCTGACACCTAGCCCCAGCAATAACCCTAGTGGCAAAATAATAAAACAAAATAAATAAAAATTAAAAAATTATATTTGGGATGACCTCAGTCTCAGGCAGAAGTTGAAAAACAAGATCAGAAGAGAAAACACAAGTAGAACCTGAACTGGAATTGGCGTATTGCACCAAAGTAAAAGACTCTGGGGTGGGGGTGGGTGGGTGAGGAGAATACAGATCCAAGAAGGATGACAGAGGACCTAGTGGGGGTTGTATTGTTATATGGAAAACTGGGGAATGTTATGTATGTACCAACTATTGTATTTACTGTTGAATGTAAAACATTAATTTCCCAATAAAGAAATTTAAAAAAAAAGAAAAAATATTGACCAAGGATATGTGTTTTTTTTTTTGCCTAACTTTATTAAATGTCTTTTCTTTTTTTTTAAATTTTTCTTTATTTATTGGATAGAGACAGCCAGAAGTCAAGAGGATGATAAAGAAGGAGAGAGACAGAGAGACCCCTGCAGCCTTACTTCACCACTCGCAAAGCTTTCTCCCTGCAGGTGGGGACTGAGGGCTCGAACCTGGGTCCTTGTGCATTGTAATATGTGTGCTCAACCAGGTGCACCACCACTTGGTCACTATTAAATATATATATATATATATATTTTTTTTTTTTTAAGATTTTATTTATTAGGAAGATAGGAGGAAAGAGAGAAAGGACCAGACATCACTCTGGTACATATGCTGCTAGGGATTGAACTCAGCACCTCGCGCTTGAGAATCCAATGCTTCATTCACTGTGCTACCTCCCAGACCACCCTATCTTTCCTAGTTGCATTTCTCTCTCTCTCTAGAGCACTGCTCAACTCTGACTTAAGGTGGTGGCAGAGATTGAACCTGGGACCTCAGGAATGAAAGTCTGTTGCATTATCAATGTTTATTTAACATACACACTTCTCCTGAGGAAACATTTTTGCTTTTTGTAATATTATGTGACTTTACAAGTGTAGTTTCACATCTATGTGCATGTGTACAAGACTCATCACATCCACTCCATCAGATTCTCTCACCCCACTCTTTGTCCTTAGGCCCTACAAGAATCTTCTTAGTTTTCAGCTTCTAAGAGTTAGTTTGGGCTATTTAAAAAAAATTTTTTTTAAAGATCTATTTATTTTCCCTTTTGTTGTCCTTGTTATTTTTTATTGTTGTCCTAGTTATTATTGTTGTTGTTATTGATGCCATAGTTGTTAGATAGGACAGAGAGAAGTGGAGAGAGGAGGGGAAGACAGAGAGGGAGAGAGAAAGATAGATACCTTCAGACCTGCTTTACCACCTGTGAAGCGACTCACCTGCAGGTGGGGAGCCAGGGGGCTCCAACTGGAATCCTTATGCTGGTCCTTGCTCTCTGTGCCACACACATGCTCTTAACCCACTGTGCTACCGCCTGACTCCGTAGGCTATTATTTTTTTCAGGTTCATTTATTTATTGTGTTTTTTTGAGGAAGGCCACTGAATTTATTGAGTTAGAAAATTTTATGAGGACAATAATGGTTCTGCCAATAAATAAATAAATAAATAAATGAAAAAAAAGAAGAAGAAACTGGAAGGCACAAATCAGACTAAAGGTGAAGGTGATGTTGTGTGTCTGGTGGCAGAGGGGGGTGATGCGTGCATGAGCAAGGATCCCTAAAAAGTTGCAACGGTGAGGAGAGAGACCTCCCAAAAGACCTTGGAGCACACTGGAGGTGAGGATGCCAACAGCAATCACTTCCTTTGCAGAGGCAGAGGGGGGAGTCCCCACTGGGCAGTGCTCTGGGCTGGGGCTGGGGGGCCATGGGCAGTACCAGATCACATCAAATCGATGGGGTTTATAGTCAACAATATTTATACCCCTTTCCCATATTAGGGAAGCGATTTTCTTCCCTGACCCAGCTTTCTGGTCCTTTTTCCAACCATGACACCATCTCCTCAGACAATAACTTGGATCCACCTGCATATCAGATTTCAGGCTCAGGGGAAAAACAACAACAACAAAAACTAGTACAGCCACAGGCCCTTTGGAATAGAACTAAAATATGCCTACTAGCTATCTACAAAACAGAGACCCCGAAGTCTTCATCTGCACTGTGCCAGCCTTTAGGTTCATGATTAGTCAACAATTTGTTTGGCTTTGTATGTTAACTCTCTTTTCAGCCACCAGGTTCCAGATGCCAGCATGATGTCAACCAGTCTTCCCTGGACAGACGACCCCACCAATATGTCCTGGAGCTCTGCTTCCCCAGAACCCAGCTCCACTAGGGAAAGAGAGAGACAGGCTGGGAGTATGGATCCACCTGTCAACGCCCATGTTCAGTGGGGAAGCAATTAACAGAAGCCAGACCTTCCACCTTCTGCATCCCACAATGATCTTGTGTCCATACTCCCAGAGGGATAAAGAATAAGAATGCTTGTGGTCCAGGAGATGGCACAGTGGATAAAGCATTAAATGCCTTAGAATGGTATTGTCAGCTTTTAAGGTATTTTAAGGTATTTTATTCCATCGCTGGGGGGCCAGAGATGACCCGAACTGCCCCTGCGGCTACAGACAGACTATGACCCACATAGTCAACGACTGTCACCTCTCCAGATTCAAAGGAGGTCTCGAAACTTTACATCAGGCTCAACCTGATGCTGTTGACTGGCTACGGAAGAAGGGCAAATGCTAGAAGAAGAAGGTATTTTAATTATTATTATTATTGTTTTTCTATTTATTTATTCCCTTTGTTGCCCTTGTTGTTTTATTGTTGTAGTTATTATTGTTGTTGTTCTTGATGTCATTGTTGTTGAATAGGACAGAGAGAAATGGAGAGAGGAGGGGAAGACAGAGAGGAGGAGAGAAAGATAGACACCTGCAGACCTGCTTCACCGCTTGTGAAGCGACTCCCCTGCAGGTGGGGAGCTGGGGGCTCAAACTGGGGTCCTTTTGCTGGTCCTTGTGCTTCGTGCCACATGTGCTTAGCCAGCTGCACTACTGCCCGACTCCCATTATTATTATTTTTGCCTCCAGCATTATTGCTGGAGCTCCGTGCCTGCACTACGAATCCACTGCTCCTGGAGGCCATTTTTTTCCCTTTTTTGTTGCCCTTGTTATTTATTGTTGTCGTTGTTATTGTTATTATTGTTGTCATTGTTGTTGGATAGGACAGAGAGAAATCGAGAGAGGAGGGGAAGACAGAGAGGAGAGAAAGATAGACACCTGCAGACCTGTTTCACTGCCCATGAAGCGACACCCCTGCAGGTGGAGAGCCGGGGGCTCGAACTGGGATCCCCATGCTGGTCCTTGAGCTTTGCAGCCATGTGCTCTTAATTTTAATTTTTAAAAGAAATTTTATGTTACAGAAATGTGATACAGCACATGCCCTCAGAATAGGGATTTGGACACAATTAGCATACGGATGACTACAGAGCATACTCACAAGGCCTTGTGGGTACAAGAGACTATGTATAATCAAGGACTGGGGGCAGTCCAGGCTCTTTAGAACATCTCCTGTGGTCCGGGAGATGGTGCAGTGGATAAAACACTGGATTCTAAACCATGAGGTCCTGAGTTCAGTCCCCGGCAGCACATGTACCAGAGTGATGTCTGGTTCTTTCTCTCTCTCCGCCTGTCTTTCTCATGAATAAATAAATAAATCCTTAAAAAAAAAAAAAAAAAAGAACATCTCCTGAGAGTCAAGAAAGTCTGCAGGTGTCTATCTTTCTCTCCCCCTCTCTGTGACTCTCAGTAGTTTAGATGATCTGGCATACTGGCTAAACCCCCAAAATTAGTTTTCTGGACTCAACCTCCACATACGAGTATTGGTAGGAGCATGTTTATTACTTTCTGTTTTTTTTTCTTTTTTAAAAATTTTATGATTCATCTGCAAACTCCTCACAAGAACACCATGAGCTGAAGCCTGAATTGCCACAGTCCACCACCCTGGATGTGTCATGACTGCCATCCAGAAACCACCTGAACTTGGGGACACCTCTGTGAGTCTCTGCTCTAAACTTCCTTAAGAGTTAGGCTGTCACTGGGTTATACACAGGTCCCAGCCCAAAGGTCTCTAGGCTAAATGAGCCTGGGTCTGATACCCAGTTTCTGTGACTGCAGTTTTTTGGGAGTGAAGTCAGGGCTTGCAGAGGAAACCCTTGAAACACTGAAGACTTGTTTATTCTCCTGTACTCAGACAGACTGAGCATTCTGTACATGTTTATAACAAGAAATGGGGAATTGGGAGTCAGGCTGTAGCACTGTGGTTAAGCGCAGGTCCGAGAAGCAGAAGGGCTGTCTCAAGGATCCTGGTTCAAGCCCCCAGCTCCCTGCCTGCAGGGGATTTCCGTCACAGGCGGTGAAGCAGGTCTGCAGGTGTCTCTTTCTCTCCCCCCGCTCTGTCTTCCCCTCCTCTCTCCATTTTTCTCTGTCCTATCTAACAACGACGACATCAATAACAACAATAACTACAACAACTACAACAATAATAAAAATATAACAAGGGCAACAAAAGGGAAAATAAATAAATAAATAATAGAAGCGGAGAATTGCTGTAATACAGCATGCAGGCTCACAGTAGGAATTTGGATACACACATCTATAGTTGTATGTCTACATGTCTATATATCTATATCTGTCTGCATATATATATCTCTATAAAGTTATCTATATATATATATGCCATCAGCCTGACTACAGAGCATACTCACAAAGAACTGTGGGTACAAGAGTCTATATATAAGCAAGGACCTGGAGTAGCTTGGACTCATTGGAACATCTCCTTTGTGGCACTATTCTGTTGGCGTGGATCCAGATTGATCTTTTTCCTGTTCTTCTCATGTATGGTGTCTTGGGTACCTAGCTGAAAGACTTTTGACTTCCACCATTTTAATTTTTTCTTTTAATTGTTTTTCCTTTATTGGCGGATTAATGTTTTACATTTGACAGTAAATACAATAGTTTGTACATGCATGACATTTCTCAGTTTTCCGCATAACAATCCACCATTTTTCTTAACTAGACTTTTTCTCTTACTTGAGTTCACAGTGATATTTGTGAATAAACTGCTCATTTGTTTAACTCTAGAAGAAGCCACATGTTGATTTTCAATACAGAAATAAATTTTGAGTTTTGTTTTATGTCTTTAATTTTTTCTGCAAACTTGGAACCTTCCAGCCCTCTTTGTTTTTGTTTGTTTGTTTTTTGTTTTCACCAGGAATTTATCTTTCTGGGCTGACTTTTTGAGATAGAGAGTGAGTTAGAGAGGGGCTGAGTGGTGGTGCACCTGGTTAAGCACACATGTTATAATGCACAAGGACCTAGGTTTGAGCCCTTGGCCCCCAACTGCAGGGGGAAAGCTTTATGAATGGTGAAGCAGTGTTGCAGGTGTCTGTCTTCCTTTCTTCCCCTCTACCTCTCCCTTTCCTTTCAATTTCTGACTGTCTCTATCCAATACATAAATAAAGATTATTCAAAAAAATTTTTTTAAAGAGAGTGATCTAGAGATAGAGGTAGGGGTAGGGATAGGGGTAAGGGTAGAAGTAGAGATAGAGACAGAGACAGAGACAGAGACAGAAGTAGAAAGAAAGACACCATAGCACCAAAAGCTTCCTCCCTTTAGGCCAATTCTGGGCTTGAACTTGGGCCATTCACGTCGCCCAGCAAGCACACTATGCAGGTGTGCTATTATTCTGGCCCTTCGGCCAACACTTTTATTCTTTTTATTTTAGGTTGAGAGAAAGAGAGATAGTCAGAGGCACCTCTCTACTTCCTGGTGGTCTCATGTGGTAGAGGGGCTTGAACTTTGGACCTTGCTCATGGTAAGATGTGTACTTGACCTGCTGAGCCATCTTTCACTCTCTTGTTTTGTCTTTAATATCCTGCTGGTTACGTCGGTGGCAGAACTAAGATTTGGTTTCAGGTCTGGCTGGTCTCTCTAATGCCATCACACTTAGCTTAGTTTTCTTGTTAAAATACAGATAACTAGGTGCCATGCTCAGATTCTGATTTAAGAGATGGAGCTCAGAACTTTGCATTTTCAAATACCCCAATTAGTGCTGACGCGGGTCACCTGAGTCCTGTGTATACAAAAACACTTTTAATTATCTGATGCTGTGGCGTCTGAATGAGAACATTGAGGTCATTGTTTCCTAATGCTTTTGTTCACCTATCCAGGAACCTGTTTTGGAGGGGAAAAAAGAGTAAAAGGAAGAAAGAAAAAAGCCTGGATTCAGCTACTGAATCAGAATCAAGGAAGGGTGGAGTCTAGATTTTGCATTGTTAGCATGCAGCCTGGGGAATTCTGAGTCACACTGAAGGTTGAAAAATCACCAATGTGAGTCTTCCTGCCAGTGGTTTCCTATCCTCAGTGCTTCTCAATGTTTTTTGTGGAAGATTAAGTCTGCAAAGATGAAAGATGGGAGGGCATTAGCGAAGAGCTTTTGGCTTCCTAAATGTGGAAGGAAGCTCTTAGCTATGCAAACAGTGGAGAGATGACCCCTGACAATGTTGTTGCCTCCCAGGGAGGTATTTCCTGAGAAGAAACCTTAACTGGAAAGATAAAAACCATGGTTTTGAAAGCCAAGTGTTACAGTTGATATCAGAAGTCTCACAAAGGGCTCACCATTCCTTCTGATGTTGCAGCAGGTAGTGTTGCCTTGGCAACATAGCAGGGGACTTACAGAGGAGAAGTTTGGAACAACAGATGGGGGGGATGTCATTCCATTACGAATTTAGGGATACAAAAAGCTCTACTAAAATGAGCAACATAAAAACAAAACAAAACAAACAAAAAAACTACGAGTTGAGAAATCCAGTCATTGAACACGAAAACTTAAGACACTTAGTTTCATGAGTATATTTTAAAATTTGTCTACAAAATATGTCTTAGCAGCAGGAGCAGAAGAATCCTCAAAAGCATCTGAGAAGACTTCATTCTAGAATTCTCCTTTATAAGTAGTTCTCTAGTAAATCCTGCACCGCACCATGTGTGAGTAGTATATCTTGTGTGGGGAAATGAATGTGGAGGGTTTGCATGTACAAACCAGATACAGACAAAGATGACTAGACTTTAATTAGGTGACCTAAAAGATAATGGACTGAATTCAGCACAGCAATTCCTTGAGTCAGGATCAGATAAAGAAATGAAAATAATTTTAAAGGTTCATAATATTTATTTTTAAATTTCAGTTCTATTATTTTTAGGTAATGGTGATGTTTAAAAACATAATTTTAAGGGTGGGGAAGATAGCATAATGGCTACACAATCAGACTCTCATGCCTAAGACTTCCGAGTACCAGATTCACTCCTTTTCCCTCCCTCTCTCACACCACCATAAGCCAGATTTGAGTAGTACTCTGGTAGGAAAAACAAAACAAGTGGTTCAGGAGGTGGTGCAGTGGATAAGGTGCTGGGCTCTCAAGAATGAGGTCCCAAGTTTAATTCCTGGCAGCACATGTACCAGAGTGAGATCTAGTTCTTTCTCCCTCCTTCGATTCCTCTCATAAATAAATAAATAAACAAACAAACAAATAAATAAAATATTTGAAAAAGAAAAAATAAAACAAAGTAAAATATAATTTTAATTATATAGACTATAATCTTTATCGCATATAATTTTTTTACCTTGAAGCAGGAAAGTTTTATTACTTAATACCTTAATATCTATGCTTCAACAACTTCTTAAAGTCATGATAAGTTAATCAAAATTACTGAAAAAAAATCACTCTTCTAATTCAATAATTAAAATTTCACTAGTTCCTTATATACATACTAAATTAAAATAATTCAAAGAGAAAATTTGTAGTTTCTGTACAATTATCCACCACCTGATAAAGATCAAGCAGGTTTTCTATTACTGAATAATGAACAATACTGATCTTATCAGATAGGGCATGGGGATTCTCCTATTTTAATTTTCTTTATTTTCATTTTTATTGACTTAAGATTTTAGGAGTACTGCTTCACACCTGTGGTGTGTGTGCGTGCGTGTGTGTGTTTCTCTCTCTCTCTCTCTCCGTGCTTCTCTGTGTGTGTGTCTGTGTATGTCTGTCTTTGTGTGTGTCTCTGTGTGTGTGTCTGTGTATGTCTCTCTTTGTGTGTGTCTCTGTGTGTGTGTCTGTGTATGTCTCTCTTTGTGTGTGTGTCTGTGTATGTCTGTATGTCTCTCTGTGTGTATCTGTATGTCTCTCTCTTTGTGTGTATGTCTCTGTGTGTGTCTGTATGTCTCTCTCTTTGTGTCTATGTCTGTGTGTGGTATGTTGCTCACTATCAAAGTTCCTGTGAACTCCTCACCTGTCCTCTCTGCCCCCTCCCCTCTAACAGCCACCACAGTTTTCACAGAGTTTAGGGATCAGTGATTCCTTGGCAAGTTCTGTTGTGGTGGTTTTCTATATTACACATCTGAGTGAAGCCACCTGCTTGCCTTTGATCCCTTTACTTCTGTCACTTAGGATGATCACATCCAGTTCAACCTTTTTGTCCCAAGTGAAATAATGCCACCTTTCTGTAATGGCCAAACAGTGTTCCATTGAAAGTATCTCCCATAAGTTCATCTTTTTCTTATTGAGAAAGTATTGATTTGTAAGACTGTTGCTATCACAGGTGTATAATTTTCATCTCCCTCAGATAGGTCTAGAGGGTCAGAAACCAGTCTTTCTGATAATAACTGCCCGGTCCAGTGCAATCCACAGAAGCACAGACTATATAGGAGCAGATCTCATGATGTCAGCACATCAAATTATTATTTCTCTCTATCATAGGGCCCCATGTCCTCAACCCCGGTTCACTTTCCTACTGCCTCTTGCCTTTGAGTTCTTAGATGTGCTGAACTAGACCACTGTTTATTACTGATTACCCTGTGTTTTTCCTTGCTTTGTCTCCTTAAGCCCAAGTCCCACCTGTGAATGAGCTCATTCATA
Organism: Erinaceus europaeus; assembly: GCF_950295315.1. NCBI lineage: Eukaryota > Metazoa > Chordata > Mammalia > Eulipotyphla > Erinaceidae > Erinaceus > Erinaceus europaeus. The sequence goes on from NC_080162.1 coordinate 192,975,298, forward strand.
CATTATTCATTTGTGTCCTGGCTTGGCAACATAGCAGGGGATTTACAGAGGAGAAATTCTGAGAAACAGATAGGCAGGTTGTCATTTCATTGAGAACTTGGGGATACAAAAAGAAATCATGAATATTGTTTTCATGTGTCTTTCAAAAATTTATATATCCTCTTTGGTGAAGCTTTTTTTAAAAAAAAATTTATTGGGGGATTAACGGTTTTATAGTCGGCAGTAAAATACAATAGTTTGTACATGTGTAACATTTCCCAGTTTTCCACATAACAATTCAGCTCCCACTAGTTCTTCCTCCTTTGCCATCATGTTCCAGGACCTGAGCCCTTCCTCCCATCCCAGAGACATTTGCTTTGTTGTGATACACCAACTCCAGCCCAAGTTCTGTTTGGTGCTTTCCTTTCTGATTTTGTTTTTCAAATTGTGTCTGAGTGAGATTATACCATATTCATCCTTTTGTTTCTGACTTAAAAAAATTATTATTATTATTATTATTTTTATTTAAGAAAGGAGACATTAATAAAACCATAGGATAAGAGGGGTACAGTTCCACACAATTCCTACCACCTGATCTCCATATCCCCTCCCCTCCCCTGATAGCTTTCCCATTCTCTATCCCTCTGGGAGTATGGACCCAGGGTCGTTGTGGGTTGCAGAAGGTAGAAGGTCTGGCTTCTGTAATTGCTTCCCTGCTGAACATGGGCGTTGACTGGTTGATCCATAGTCCCAATCTGCCTCTCTCTTTCCCTAGTAGGGTGGGTCTCTGGGGAAGTGGAGCTCCAGTACACATTGGTGGGGTCGTCTGTTCAGGGAAGTCTGGCCAGCAGCCTGATGGCATCCGGAACCTGGTGGCTGAAAAGAGAGTTAACATACAAAGCCAAACAAATTGTTGAATGATCATGGACCTAAAGACTGGAATAGTGCAGATGAAGTGTTGGGAGGTATTCCCTGCAGGCTCTCATGTACTTCTGCTTTCAGGTACATATTTTCCCCTAGTTTATGGGCATGTGTGAACATATGCTCTATCTCAGGGGACCTGGTCTATATCTAGGTTTGGGGACTTTATTGGGGAGTGGAACACTTGGAATGGAATTAGAGAATACTATGAAAGGAAAGGTCTTATCTGAGTGATGAAGCTGAAGAGTTGTCATTCCATACCTGAAGTCTCTGGACACAGTCTGAAGTGAAGCATGTTGGGGTGGCACTCATTGTGTTGATTGGGTTGCGATCCGTGGATGCAATATTCTTTGATTTGGATTGAGAGAAGCATGCAGGAAAGTGGGCCCCAACCGAAGGTTCCAGGACTGGGGGAAATATAGGCTCTGTAGTGGAAATGTGACGTTCCTGCTGTCTTAGGGTTCAAGAAGACAATGGATAGTTATTGTTATCATCACATTATTTGGGGATAGGATTAACTTTGGAAAGTCCCTTTGTTAGGGTTTGCTGTATAATACCCAGCATCTTGTATATAGCTGTGCTACCGGTTGCTTCTGTTCTTCTAGGCTTTTGAGAGAGTCAACATATCAAAGACAGCCTATGTATTAAAAAAAAACTCAGTCTGTGTTTTAAGAAGTTCTAGACATATGATCAATTTTTCCCCTTTCATATTAATTAAACTGTTTTATGCTGGGAAATTGTGTGGATGCAGTCACATCTGCCATGTTGTCCCCTCAGGCTATTGCTAGTTCCTGCGAGAGTTGGGACATTCTTGGAGGCCTGTTCCACCATGTTGTGCCCTCAGGGCATTGTCAATTCCCCGAGATAGTTGGAATGCTTTGGTTACTCCTCCCCCTTCCCATTCTCGTGCTAGCAATAGCCTGAGGGGACAACATGGCAGATGTGACTGCATCTGCACAATTTCCCAGCAGGTTTATATGTCTACAATTTGATAGGAGTGTACATAAACACCATTCCCACCACCAAAAGACTGTGTCCCATCCCAACCACCCCCCCGCCCCCCCCCAACTCCCCCACCATGCCAGGAAGCCCAATGGCCACCCTCCCCTTCACCACAGGGTTTTTACTTTGGTGCCCTGTTCTAGATTTAATCAGATCCTGCTTTTAGTTTCCCTTTCTGTTCTTCTTTCTCAACTTCTGTTGATGAGTGGGGGCATCCCATACTCATCTTTATCTTTCTGGCTTAGCTCACTTAACATAATTCCTTCTAGCTCTGTCCTAGATGGGTCAGATAAGGTGGGTTCATTGTTCTTGATAGCTGTATAGTATTCCGTTGTGTATATGTACCACAGCTTTCTCAGCCACTCATCTGTTGTTGGGCACCTGGTTTGCTTCCAGGTTTTAGCTATTATGAATTGAGCTGCTATGAACATAGATGTACACATATCTTTTTGGTTGGGCATTATGGAATCCTTGGGGTATATCCCTAGGAGAGGAATTACTGGGTCATATGGAAGGTCTATGTCTAGCCTTGCGAGAGTTCTCCAGACTGCTCTCCACAGAGGCTGGACCAATTTACATTCCCACCAGCAGTGCAGAAGGGTTCCTCTGTCCCCACATCCTCTCCAGCATTTGTTGCTGCTGTCCTTTTTGATGTATGCCATTCTTACAGCAGTGAGGTGGTATCTCAGTGTTGTCTTTATTTGCATTTCTCTGACAATCAGTGACCTGGAAAAGTTTTTCATATGTTTGTTAGCCTTTTGGATCTCCTCTGGAGTGAATGTTCTGTTCATATTCTCTGCCTATTTATGGATGGGGTCATTTGCTTTTTTGGTGCTAAGTTTGCTGAGCTCTTTGTATATTTTGGTGATTAGTCTCTTGTCTGATGTATGGCATGTGAAGATCTTCTCCCATTCTGTGAGGGGGGTCTCTTTGTTTGTGTGATAGTTTCTTTGGCTGTGCAGAAGCTTTTCAATTTAATATAGTCCCATTTGTTTGTTTCTGCTTTAGTCTTCCTTGCAATTGGATTTGTTTCATCAAAGATGTCCTTGAGGTTTAGGTAGGAAAGTGTTTTACCAGTGTTTTCCTCTAAGTATTTGATTGTTTCTGGTCTAACATCTAGGTCTTTAATCCATTTGGAGTTGATTTTTTTTTTTCTGGTTAGATAAAGTGGTTCAGTTTCATTTTTCTGCATGTTTCAACCCAGTTTTCCCAGAACCATTTATTGAAGAGAGCCTCCTTCTTCCATTTAATACTTTGGGCCCCCTTATCAAAGATTAGATGTCCATAGGTGTGCGGGCTTTTGTTTCTGACTTATCTCACTTAATGGTGAAGCTTTTTACTCATCTCTTCTTGCCAGTTTTTGATGGGTTGTTCATTTGTTGTTGAATTCAGTGAGTTTTTTGTACAGTTGGGATATCACCCCTTTACCAGATGTATTTTGTGTCCATCATTTGGTATTATTACCTTTTGTTTTGCTATTTCATTCAATAATCTGAAGCTTTTTAGTTTGATGTAATCCTATTATTTACTTTTGATATTGTTTTCTTTTTTAAAAAATTTGTTTATTTTATTAGTGATTTAATAAATTACATTGGTGTTTTTATAAGGATTGAATTGAATTTATATAATATTTTGGACAGAGTGGTCATTTTAGTTATCTTAATTTAACCAACCTATGAGCACAGTATATTTTTCTTTTTCCTTGTGTCTTTTAACAGAGACGTAGTTTTTCAGTATATAAATTATTCACTTCCTTTGTTACAGCTATCCCCAGGAACTTAATTATTTTAGTTGTAATTGTAAATAGCTTTATTTTCTTGACTTCTTTCTCTTCTTTACTTACATAAAAAATTATCACCGATTTCTGTATATTGATTTTGTAGCCTATCACCTACTTGAATTTTTCTGTTTAGGTCTCATACTTTTTCTTGTTTTGTTCTTGGGAGTTTGAATGAGTCTAAAAATTTGTTCATTTCCTCTAGATTTTTAAAGTTAGTAACATAAAGCTGTTTATAGTAGTTTCTTATGACTCTTTGTGTATCTTTGGTATCAGTTGTAATTATTCCTTTCATTTCTGATCCTATTTGTTTGAATTCCTTTCTCTCCCTTTCTTTCTTTCTTTCTTTCTTTCTTTCTTTCTTTCTTTCTTTCTTTCTTTCTTTCTTTCTTTTTGTCTTAGTAAGCCTTGCTAACAGTTTGTCAAGCTTGTTTATTCTTTAAACAACCAGCTCTTGAGCTCATTGATAATTTGTATTATCTTTCTGGTTTCATTTCATTAACTTCCACTCTAATTTTTATTGTTTCCTTCCTTTTGCTGGCTTTGGCTTATTATTATTATTATTTCTTTTGTTCCTTTATATGTGAGGTTAGTTTATTTGAGATTTTTCTTTTTTCCTGATATGACCCTGAAGAGTTTTACTGATGCTACTTTAAAAACAATTTCACATTGAAATAATGTGTCCAGCAGCTCCCCTGCTCCATCCTCCATTGCTGACTCTATGGCCTATTTACATAATCATGGTTTTGCCTGATCTATCTTCTTTCTACCTGGAGACACACCCTGCCTGCAGGGTACACTATTCCTGCCAGATAAAACCATAGCAACTGTAGCTAAGGAAGTTCCCAGCGTGCTGTTTTCTCTTTTCCACCCCCTTTCCTAGCCATCTCTGTTCCCGACTTGCCACTTCCGGTTTTATCCCATAAAACCCACTTCTGTTCCTGGTTTCACTCTCTTTCTCTCACCCATCCTGACCTGGAGAAGGGCTGGGGTGCAGAGCGGGAGGCGGCCATAGAGGTTTGGCGCCACGTGGCTTAACCCGCTGTGCTCACAGCCGCCTGAATAAAGAATTGTATTACCATGCCGCCATGAATTCCTGGCCTCTCGCCTGTGACGCTAGCCCAGCAATAATGTTCGCGTAAGAACAAGCTGGTGATTGTATACTGTTTGGATGTTCGTCAGTGAAAATGAAAGGATAAACTGTTTATTTATTATTATTTTTTTTAACTTACTCCTGCTTTCTGATAAAACAACCAAAATCTTGGGAAATATCTAATATATTTTGGGGCCACATGCATTTATGTATTTTTTTAAAGCACATAGATAACTTCCTGCACACAGATAACTTCCTATCAGTTGAATTCATCATGCTTTCTGACTCTAAACCACAGTATAGAGCTATAACAATCAAAGCAATATGGTAGTGGAATAAAGCAAGACATAGAGTCCGGTGGGACAGAGCTGAGAGCCCACAAATAAACCCACATATATATGGACAACTGGTTTATTACCAAGAAGCTGAGAACATTCAATGGAAAATAAAAGTCTTTTCAGTAACTGGTAGTGGGAAAACTGAATAACCATGTACAAAACAAAATTAACTCAAAATGGAGTAAAGGCCTAAATGTAAGACCTAAAGCCATCGACTCAATAGAATAAACTGTAGGGAGGGAGCTACTTTCATTGACTTCAGTGATATCTTTGTGAATTCAACTCCAATGGCAAGGGAAACAAAAGCAAAAATGGAACTATTTTAAACTGGAAAACTTTTGCATAGTGAAAGTTAGTATTGATCAAAATGGAAACGGAAAAGATATTTGCAAACCACACATCTGATAAAGAAAACCATATATACAGATACCTCAACAACAGCAACATCTTTAAAATCTGATTTTAAAATGAGCAGAAAAGCTGATTTGATAAGTCTCCAAAGAGGATAAACAGAAGACTAACAGGCACGTGAAAAGATATTCCTAGAAGCATTTACGTTCTGATGCTTATATATATGCATATGTCTATATTTAACCATCTCCTGTATACCATAAATCTTTAGAGGCATAAAAGAAGTTCATGGTTGCTTATGATTAAAGAGGGTGGAAAGTTAAAACATGATAAAAAATGTCATAGGGCTTCCTCATGGAGTGATAAAAATGTACTCCAAAAGATTTTAGTGATTGTTGCATAACTCTGGATATAAATACCACTGAGTTGTATACTTATTTTAAAATTTTACTTATTTACTCATGAGAAAGATAAGAGGAGAGAGAAGAATCAGACATCACTCTGGTACATGTGCTGCTGGGGATTGAACTCAGGACCTCATTCATGGTTGAGAAACCAGTGCTTTATCTATTGTGCCACCTCCTGGACCACTGAATTGTATCCTTTAGATGAGTAGTATTTGAATTATATCTATATATGAATATGTATGGTTTGAATGTGGTATTTGAATTATATCTCAATAAAGTTGTCACATATATTTTCAGATAGGATAATGTTTATGAATATCAGTAATGGTGAATGGGATCAAGTAAATAATACAGAGGCTCTAACTTTGTTATGTGTATGCAGAAATATATATAGTGAAAAATGGGGCCAGGCGGTGGTGCACAAGGTTGAGCACACACGTTATACTGTGTGAGGACCTGGGTTCAAGTCCCCAGTCCCTACCTGCAGGGGGAAAGCTTTGCAAGTGGTGAAGCAGGGCTGCAGGTGTCTCTCTGTCTATCTCCCCTTTCTCGATTAATGACAATCTCTATCCAATAAATAAATAAAGACAATACAAACTTTAAAAATGGAAAAAAAGATATTTTTTAAAAACTGTGAAAACATATGGGGTGGGGCCGGGTGGTGGCGCACCTGGTTGAGTGCACATGTTACAATGTGCAAGGACCTGGGTTTGGACCCCCAGTCCCCACCTGCAGGGGGAAAGCTTTGTGAGTGGTGAAGCAGTGCTGCAGGTGTCTCTCTGTCTCTTTCCCTCTCTATCTCCTCCCTCCCTCTTGATTTCTGACTGTCTTTATCCAATAAAGATAATATTTTTATTTAAAAAAAAGGGTGGGGGTTGATAGCATAACGGTAATGCAAACAGACTCTCCTGCCTGAGGCTCCAAAGTCCCAGGTTCAAGCCTTCCCACCACCATAAGCCAGAGCTGAACAGTACTCTGGTAAAAAAAATAAAAAGTAAATAAAATAAAATTAAAAAAAAGATCATATGGAGGAAAAGCTAAGCTTTAGAGCTGGTAAGTAAATGTTCAAAAGTGTTCATGACCAGTTCTTAACATTTGTGTATATGTCAGATGCAAGGTAATTGTGAAAGTCATCTGGAATCTACCACAAACCACTATAAGAGATAGTTAAGTACAGATAAAATCATATATAAGCATAGGGTCATAAATGTTTCTAATAAATTTCTAAGGAACTGGTCTTGTTCCATTAATCCATTTGTGTTACTTTGAACATCTAGGGCATCTTCTCATGCCAGAAAGCAAGGAAGTATTCAAAGACCATTGGGGTTTTATTAAAATGAACAAACTAGCCAAAGAGAATTCATTGCAAACTTAAAATGATAAAGTCTCCAGTGAATGAGAGACTTAAATATGTGGGTGTATGAATTCAATATGAAACTGAAAGTAGTTCACTGTAGGATCGTGCCAGTGTGTATCCTCCCCAGAAAAGCATGAGACTTTTCCCTGATGCATTATCAACCTTTTGGATTTATGTCAGTATGATGAGTGAAAAAGTTTGTTAGCATAGTCAGATCTCTGAGTGCTTTTTTTTTTCTTGTACTTTGATGCCTCTGACACCAAAATGTCTTACAATCTATAATGTTAAGTTATTATAGCTGAAATAACTTAATTTTATTTTTTCACAGTGTATAAATTGGTGATGTATTTGCAGTTGATGATTTTTATGCTTACTAAAAATACATATGAGTCACCTCAATTGACATTATTTGATTCAGCTGTCTCAGTTAAAGGAAAAGATTTTCTGAATGGGAAAATGACTTTTAGATCCTTTAAAAGCCACTTGAAAGCACTAACAGAATAGCCTGGAAGCTTGATAGTGAAACAAATGGGAAGACACGTATTGGATAACTACTATTCAATCAAATCTAGTTATATTTTAACAGCAGACCAAACAGAATTTAGGAAAAAATAATAGAGTATTTGGGATGAAGGACACTTCTTATAATGGCAAAGTGTAAAATTAAATTTTAAAAGTTGAATGTTCTGATAATATTACCTAAAAAACTAACACTACAAGGATTAATTGAGTAGCTGGATATCATAAATGCAAATAGTAACTCATTTCTATTATGAATTGATGAAATATTAGAAAAGATAAAACAAACTACTAATAGTTGATCTAATTAAAAGATATATCAATCTCTCCAATTGGTAAGCATATATATTTTGTTCAAGTCATTTTTATAAACTTCCTATACATGAGGACACAAAGTAAGTTTCAACAAGGACTAGATGGTATAACACAAACTTTCTTCTCAAGATACTGTTTCATTTATTCATTTAATATGTACTGAATAGGGACGCAGAGAAATCAAGAGGGGAGGGGAAAGCTAGAGATAGAGAGGGAGAGAAACAGACACACCCGGGGTTCTTGTGCATGGGAATAGAGGAACCACCACCCGACCCCTCTCTCAAGATATGATAGAAATCAGAAACTATGTGAGAAGGCTGTGAGATCTAAAATGAGCAATCTATTGTGGTAGTTTATTTTTAAAATATTATATTTATCCATATATTTTAAATATTTATTTATTTTCCCTTTTGTTGCCCTTTTTTATTGTTGTTGTAGTTATTATTGTTGTTATTTATGTCGTTAGATAGGACAGAGAGAAATGGAGTGAGGTGGGGAAGACGGAGAGGGGGAGAGAAAGATAGACACCTGTAAACCTGCTTCACCTCCTTTGAAGCGACTCCCCTGCAGGTGGGGAGCCGGGGCCTGGTACTGGATCCTACGCAGGTCTTTGCGCTTTGTACCACGTGTGTTTAACCCGCTGGGCTACCGCCTGACTCCCCTATTGTGGTAGTTTTATATTTACTTATACTAAGAGTCTAAGGGAAGGAGTTTAATCAAGCTAAAATTTCATTTATTTTTTTGTTTTATTCTTTTATTATGAATAGTTTGTGTATGTTACAGTGCTAAAAAAAGGGAGAAAGTGAATATAATCAAAGATCAATATATGTTTGATCAAAGAGAGGACACAGGAAAAAATTTTGGTTCTCAGTGTTTCTTAAGTACTTGAATTGGAGTTGGGTTGGAGTTGCACATTTGGAATTAGAACAAAGAGCAACCACCACTGGGTCTAGGACACTCCAGCATTATTATTTTTAAAAAGAATCTATTTATTTATTTGTGAGAAAGATAGGAGGAGAGAGAGAAATAACCAGACATCAGTCTGGTACATGTGCTGCTGGGGATTGAACTCAAGACCTCATGCTTGAGAGTCCAATGTTGTGGTGGTCTGGTGTCGGGCTGCACCGTGGAGAAGAGAGCGGATGTCCAGAGCAAAGGGATACACAAATCTTTATTATAGGATGGGGGGGGGTTTGGTTCGGACCACGTGGAGCCAGCCAGCAATGGCCAACGGGGGGGGGGGGGGGGGGGGGGGGGAGAGCAGGGAGTGAGACCTCAGAGAGGGAGAGCTGAGAGCCCAGAGAGGGGGGGGGGGTGAGGGGGCTTTTTATTGGGCGACAACCAGGGGTGACGTGTAGGGCCAGGATTGGTTGAAGGGGGCAATGCTAGGGTTTCCCAAGGCGTAGTAAAACCTGGGGGTGGAGACTGCATCAGAATAACTCCTCAGCAACAGTCCAATGCTTTATCCATTACATCACCTCCCAGACCACCACACCAATATTATTTAGAGATGGTCTTTATGTGCACAGTCACATAGATATGTGAATTATCACTGCTTTTTATACTTCTTCGTCTAGCGTTTGCCCTTCTTCCGTAGCCAGTCAACAGCGTCAGGTTGAGCCTGATGTAAAGTTTCGAGACCTCCTTTGAATCTGGAGAGGTGGCAGTCGTTGACTATGTGGGTCATAGTCTGTCTGGAGCCGCAGGGGCAGTTCGGGTCGTCTCTGGCTCCCCAGCGGTGGAACATAGCGGCGCACCGGCCATGGCCTGTTCGATAGCGATTGAGGAGGGCCCAATCATAACGTGCTAGGTCAAAGCCGGGTTGACGCTTGCAGGGGTCTGTGATGAGGTGTTTGTTCTTTACCTCAGCTGACTGCCAACTCTGTTTCCAAGAGTCTGGAACAGAGAAGTTCAGTGTAGGCGTAGGGGACCAGATTGGATGACGAGCCGTCAAGCGTTGGACAGGGTGGGCGAAGATATCCGCGTATATTGGCAGGTCCGGTCGAGCGTAGACGTGGGAAATGAACTTAGATGATGCCGCATCCCGACGAATATCTGGCGGGGCGATGTTGCTGAGAACTGGCAGCCATGGAACCGGGGTGGAATGGATGGTTCCAGAAATTATCCTCATGGAGGAATATACTTTGGAGTCGACCAAGTGGGCATGGGGGCTACGGAACCATCCTGGGGCACAGTATTCTGCAGTGGAATAGCATAATGCCAGAGAGGATGATCGTAGTGTGGAAGCGCCCGCGCCCCATGAGGAGCTGGCCAGTCTTGGAATGATGTTATTCCCCACACCCACCTTTGCTGCAGTTTTTATGAGATGTTCGTGAAATGACAGAGTGCGATCGAGAGTAACACCAAGATAGACTGGCTGGGCTTCATGCCGGATTCTCGTATCGTCAAGCTGCACATTAAGCTCACGCGAGGCCGAAGCATGGTGTAGATGGAAAACAGATGATACCGTTTTTGCAGTGCTAGGGATTAGTCGCCATTTTTTACAGTAATCAGATATCAGAGACATGTCTTTCGTGAGTGTTTCCTCGAGGATGTCGAACTTGGATGCCTGAGTTGCACAGCAGATGTCATCGGCGTAGATGAACTTCCTTGAAGAAGTTTCTGGGAGGTCATTGATGTAAATATTAAATAGCGTAGGAGCCAGAACAGAGCCCTGGGGGAGGCCACTTGAGACAAGTCTCCATCTGCTAGACTTGTCACCCAGATGCACCCGGAATCTTCTGTTTTGGAGAAGAAACGATATAGTGTTGGCCACCCATGGAGGCAGGCATCTTGAGATCTTGACTAGGAGACCATGGTGCCAGACCGTGTCATAGGCTGCTTTGAGATCAACAAAGACAGCACCCGTCTTTAAATTCTTCTGGAATCCATTTTCAATGTAAGTTGAGAGGGCCAGGGCTTGTTCGCAGGTAGATCTTCCTGGGCAGAAACCAGCTTGGACGGGTGATAGGAATTTCTCTGTAAGAGGAGAAATACGTGACAGAAGCAGCCTCTCAAGGAGTTTGTAACACATGGAGAGGAGAGAAATTGGTCTATAGCTGGCGGCCAGTGTTGGGTCTTTCTTTGGTTTCAAAACTGCTATTATCTTCGCATGATGCCAAATTTTGGGCATAGATTCGGATTCCAAGATGTGGGACAGGAATGAAGTGAGCCACCTCTTTGCCGCGGGGCCCAAGATAAGAATGAGTTCTGGGGTGATGTTATCATAGCCAGCAGCCGTTCCCGGTTTAACCCTCTTCAAAGCGTCTTCCTTTTTATATATGATTGTTATCTAGATTGTTTTGTATGCTACTTTTCATTAATTACTATGAAACATATTCCATATTATTTATTTTATTTTCTTGTACTTGGTATTTCAGAACTTGCACATGGTATAGATTTTTATTTTAAAGAATTTATTTATTTATTCATGAGAAAGATAGGAGAAGAGAAAGAACCAGACATCACTCTGGTACATGTGTTGCCGGGGATTGAACTCAGGACGTCATGGTTGAGAATCCAGTGCTTTATCCACTGCGCCACCACCTGGACCACCACATGTATAAATTTTAACTACAAACTCTGGGTCTATTTTTTCAAATTCTCAGGGAAAGGTTTTGTTTTGTTTTGAGATAGGGGGTAAGTTCAGGGACACATATATCCTGATACTTTGGTTTCTCTGGCCCAATTTTCTATTTTTTAAAAATTTAATTAACTAATTAGTTAATTAATTTTCTCCTCCATGGTTATTGCTGGGGCTCGGTGCCCGCACTGCGAATCCACTGTTCCAGGAAGTTATTTTTTCCCTTTTGTTGCCTTTGTTATTTATCATTGTTGTAGTTATTATTATTGTTATTATTGTTTTTTAAAATTCTTTATTTTTATTTATTTATTTTCCCTTTTGTTGACCTTGGTTTTTTTTTGTTGTTGTTGTTGTAGTTATTATTGTTGTTGATGTCGTTAGAACAGAGAGAAATGGAGAAAGGAGGGGAAGACAGAGAGGAGGAGAGAAAGACAGATACCTGCAGACCTGCTTCACCGCCTGTGAAGCGACTCCCCTGCAGGTGGGGAGTCGCTTCTGAGGAAGACTGTGTTTGCAAGCTCAGTCAGACTTTATGAATAGGGTTTAGTATAGTTGACTAAGTTCCTGCTTGTTTAACTACCACCACAATTGTTGTTGTTATTATTAATATTTGATTTGATAGGACAGATAGAAATAGAGAAGGAAAGGGAGCTGAGTGAGATATAGTTTCTCAGACTGTTTAAGAGTTCAGTGCTTTATCCACTGAGCCATTTCTCAGATCACTAGTTTCTCAGATTGTGAAGCTTGCCCCTTGCAGGTAAGGATGAGGGTATAGGTGAGGTGAGGGCATGGTAGTGTACTCTGTCAGCTTGGTGCACCACCACCCAGCAGCCCGTACCATCACATTCTAAGTTGGTCCCCTTAAAGCAATCCTTGTGTCTCCTTGACTGACATCCGGGTCTTTCTGAACACATTTCAGCTGTTTTTTTGAGGGAGTCAGATACGAACGTCAATGTGTGGAATCATTGGTTTAGCTCTTTGGAGACAAACATGTTACCCAGGTTCTTGGGGACTGCGGTGATCCCTTCATGTTATCTTCTTGGATCTCTACATTGTGGTCTAGGAAGAACAAGGAACTTTACTTACTTTATCTAACTCCAGATACTCTTAATCCCTAGCATCTCCCATTGTCTCCCCATAGCAATTTTTCTCCTCTCCTCTCCTCTCCTCTCCCCCCTCCCCTCCCCTCCTCCCCTCCCCTCCCCTCTCCCCTCCCCTCCCTCTCCTCTCCTCCCCTCCCCTCTCCCCTCCCCTCCCTTCCCCTCCTCTCTCCCCTCCCTTCCCCTCCTCTCTCCCCTCCCCTCCCCTCTCCCCTCCCCTCCCCTCCCCTCTCCCCTCCCCTCCCCTCCCCTCTCCCCTCCCCTCCCCTCCCCTCTCCCCTCCCCTCCCCTCCCCTCTCCCCTCCCCTCTCCCCTCCCCTCCCCCCTCCCTTCCCCTCCCCCTCCCCTTCCTTTCCCTCCCCTCCCCTCCCCCTTCTCCTCTCCTTTCTTTTCTTTCCTTTTCTTTTAATTTAATTTATTAATTAATTAATTTATTTTTTATTTATTTATTTTTTTACCACAACACTGCTCAGCTCTGGTTTATGGCAGTGCACTGAATTTGGGACCTTGGAGCCTCAGGCATGAGAGTCTCTTTGCATAACCATTATGCTATCTACCCTCTCCCCCCAGCAATTTTTCTACCAGATAGGAGACCTTCACTTTTCTTTTTGGCAGCTGTCACGCCATGCAAATTTGGGGTGTGGCTATCATCCTTCCAAGGTATATGTGAGACCAGACTGACTTGAGATACTTGTGGAGGCTCCAACTATTCCACTTTATCTGCATTTCTGGACTGTCTTCCTGCTGATCCTGTTCTCTCTCTGCAGAGCTACTGTGCCCGAGGTCCTTTTTCCTCACAGTCTTGTCAGCGTTTCCCCCCTCCCTACCTCTTTCCCTTTATTTATTTATTTTATCTAATTGTGGTTCGGGTGTACATTTCCCTGAAGATTAGTGACTTTGAGCATTTTTCATGTACCTTTTGGCTATATGCTATTTTTTTACCACATGGCATCTTTTTATTTTTATTTTTTTACCAGAGCACTGCTCAGCTCTGGCTGGTGGTGTTACAGGGGGTTGAACCTGGGACTTTAGAGCCTCAGGCATGAAAGTCTCTTTGCATAACCATTATGCTATCTACCCCTGCCCACCTCATGACATTTTAAAATTCTTATTTATTTATTTATTTTTTTAATGAGATATACAGAGAGAGAGAGTCCGAGATTTTAGCACCACAGCAGAGATGGGGCTCAAATTCAGATTTGTCTGAACTCCAGTCTATTTTTTTTCCTTTTTATTAATAAGGCCATGGGGAACTATACACTGTGATCTTACAATCTTTAAAAATTTATCTATTTTAATTTCTTTATTGGAGGATTAAGTTTTTACATTTCACAGTAAATACAATAGTTTGTACATGCCTAACTAACATTTCTCAATTTTCCACATACCAATACTGTAATCTTATGATCTTGTTACAAACTATTAATAACAACAAACAAACAAACAAGACCGTGGTGGTGATGCATTGTAGAAACAGAAATTCCTGGTCCCAACCTCCAGAAATTCCCACTCAGTAGGTCTGGGGAAGGGTTTGCAACTGCTTTAAGTGCTGCTGCTGAGGCAGGGTGTATGGAAACCGCTCCTGGACCAATTCTGCTCATTCACATACTGTCTGTGGCCTCTCCCCCTTTGGCTTCAGCTTCCTCATCTGTAAAACAAGGGCTTGGACTAGACCATCTCCAGGCCCCTGCCTAGCTCAGCCAAAAGCAGGTACTGCAGGTAGGAGGATAAGCCAGGGGTCTCCCAAGGGAACCCCTGCAGACCCAGTGCGCTGAGGGTCCCAGGTTTCTCCTGAACTCCTCGGGCTGCAACACTCTACAGGAACCCTGTGGCCCCGCAAGAGTAAAGGAAAGAACTCTTGATGGGTTTGCAGGAGTTGGCAAACTGGCATTTTCAAAAAGGAAGTGAATTGTGGGGTGGGGGATTTTTAATTCAGGGAAATATTTGAGGAGCTCTGTGTTTGCTCTGAGAGTTCATTAAATAAGTTTTGTTCCCACACCCTTTGGAAAAATGATGCTTCATTAAAATGGCAACATGAGGTGTAGTGAAAACGGTGAAATCGGGAACACTGAAAAGGCACATTCACTAGATTCCACTTAACATGTAAAAAGAGTGTAAAGAAAACAAATGGACATTTTCTTGAGGCAGCTGAGCGGTACAAAACACAGGCATCTTTGTCTCCTTGAAAAAAACGTCTACAATGCATTCTCCTTTCTTCCTCTGGGCTAATCTGTACTTCTAAGAGGTGTTGAGTTTCGGCCAAACTTTCTGCTCCCTTCCCATCAAAGGCTGCCCTCTTGTGAATCGCCAACTCGCACCTACCGATCCTCTTACTGCAGCCGGACCGAGGCAAGCCATTGCTCATAATTAGCTCACAGACAGAATTTCCAGGCGAGTCCCTGGAGCATCAATCACGGGGCTGAATGGGGAGTCTCCCTGTGGGAACCGCTCGAGCAGCCGGGCACAGAACACGCTGGGGCCCCTCGGACCTCGTGGCCACATTATCTGTCTGCGAAGCTTCCCTCGTCCCTTTGCTCCCCACCAGAGCTCTCAGGTTGACAGAACAGGTTAAGCTACTTAGCTGGCCATTTCAGAGGGTGTGTCCATGTGCAGACTCTCCCTGCTAGTGGAGGTGGAGGTGGGGGTGGGGGTGGGCGTAGGGGGGGGGCGGGGAGGCTCTTCTGTTGTAATAGGATCCTTGCTGGATTCATTCATTCATTCATTCATTCATTCATGCTTACTTCAAAGGGATATATGCTCTGTGTATTTACTTTTAAATTTTCATTCATTTGTTTATTTATTAGATAAAGACAAAGAGCAATTGAGAAGGGATGGCGAAGTAGAAAGGAAATGAGACAGAAAGACACCTGTAACCCTGCTTCACCACTCATAAAGATTTCTCCCCTGAATTGGGGACCAGGGGCTTGAACCCGGGTCCTTGCACACTGTATCGTGTGTGCGCTTGACCAGGTGCGCCACCACCTGGCCCCTATGCTCTGTGTATTTATTTAAAAGCGATCTAATTTATTTTATTTTTATTTTATTTTTTTTAATATTTATTTATTCCCTTTTGTTGCCCATGTTGCTTTTTTTATTGATGTAGTTATTATTGTTGTTGTTATTGACGTTGTTCATTGTTAGATAGAACAGAGAGAAATGGAGAAAGGAGGGGGAGAGAAAGACAGACACCTGCAGACCTGCTTCACCGCCTGTGAAGCGACTCCCCTGCAGGTGGGGAGCCGGGGCTCGAACCTGGATCCTTACGCCGGTCCTTGCGCTTTGCGCCACGTGCGCTTAACCCGCTGCGCTACCACCTGACTCCCGATCTAATTTATTTTAGAGACAAGGAGAAATTGAGAGGGAGAGACACCCGCAGGTAGGGACTAGGAACTCGAACATGGGTCCTTGTTCATTGTATCACGGCGCTCAACCAGGTGTGCTACCGCTTAGCTCTCTCTTCTCTATTCTCACTGCTTAAATTACTGTGTTCTCTTACTTTCTTTTTATTTTTTTAAAAAATATTTATTTATTTTTTCCGTTTTGCTGCCCTTGTTTTATTGTTGTAGTTATTATTGTTGTTATTGATGTCGTTGTTGGATAGGACAGAGAAAAATAGAGAGAGGGGGGGAAGACAGAGAGGGGAGAGAAAGACAGACAGACACCTGCAGACCTGCTCCACCACCTGTGAAGTGACTCCCCTGCAGGTGGGGAGCCGGGGGCTTGAACCGGGATCCTTACGCCGGTCCTTGCGTTTTCTGCCACCAGCGCTTAACCCGCTGCGCTATATCCCGACTCCCTACTTTTCTTTTTTCTATCTACACTGTGAGGATGGTGATCTAGAATTATTTGCTGATAAGAAAAAAAAAAGTAAAAGATATAACACTTGGAAAATACAAAAGAATGTAAAAATGCAACCCTTGTGGGCTTTTTACCAATAATCGTTCCTTAGGTTTCTTTGACTTCCTACTCTTGCCTCATGGCTCTGGACTGCCTCAGCCTCTCAGGGGGAAGAAAGGAACTTTGCGACTAGCAACAAAACCATCGCAAAGACAGACTGAACTTTAAAGCAGCATCAGGTCTATGCTGACCCCTGGTGGTCATTTCTCACACTATTCCCCAAACCGAGGTAACGCTGCAGTTCTGCATCCTGTTACAGCACGGAAGTACAGAGCTGTGAAAAATCAGTACAGATAAATGAAAGGCAGTGGAAAGACAGATATAAATCTTTTCATGGAACTGAAGGCAACAGTTTTGCTTGGGTATTCAACTTCCTCTCCTTTTATTTTTTCTCATTCAGTCTTTATCTAGTAGAGTATAAACAAGTAAACAATGACACAGATAATGCTGGAACATATTAGTAGTAAAAAACAAAAGCAAGTCGGGGAGTAGGGTGGTAGCGCAGCGGGTCAAGCGCAGGTGGCGCAAAATGCAAGGACCGGTGTAAGATTCCGGTTCGAGGCCCCGGCTTCCCACCTGCAGGGGAGTCCCTTCACAGGTGGTGAAGAAGGTCTGCAGGTGTCTGTCTTTCTCTCCCCCTCTCTGTCTTCCCCCTCCTCTCTCCATTTCTCTCTATCCTTTTCAACAATGATGACAATAATAACTACAACAATAAAAGAAAAAGGGCAACAAAAGGGAATAAATAAATATTAAAAAAAGCAAGTCTAGTGGATTTAAGTTGGTTTTACAATTAAGAATTAAATTTTACGTGTATTTAGTTCATTTTAACTTTTAAAAAATATTTATATCTATTTAACTTTTACCAAGCTATTTTATTTTATTTCCTTTTATTTATTATTTAAAAAATATTTATTTATTACCTTTTGTTGCCCTTGTTTTTTTGTTGTAGTTATTATTGTTATTGATGTCGTCATCGTTGGATAGGATAGAGAGAAATGGAGAGAGGAGGGGAAGACAGAGAGGGGGAGAGAAAGGTAGACACCTGCAGACCTGCTTCACCGCCTGTGAAGCGACTCCTCTGCAGGTGGGGAGCCGGGGGCTCTAATAGGTATCCTTAGGCGGGTCCTTGCGCTTTGCACCAAGTGCGCTTAACCCGCCGCGCTACCACCCAACTCCCATTTCATTTTATTTCTACCAGGTTTGTTGCTGAGCTTGGTGCCTACAAGGTGAATATGAATCCACCACTCCTGGTGTCCATTTCCACCACCCCCTTTTATTATTTGATGGGGAGAGAGAAATTGAGAGGGAGAAACACCTCCAACACTGTTTCACTGACTGTGAAATTTCCCCCAAAAGGTGGGGACCAGGGACTTGGATCTAGATCCTTGCATACAGTAACATGTGTGCTCAACTAGGTGTTCCGCTGTCAGGCGCTGCATTTTTTTTTTTTGAGGTTCATTTCACTTTTTCCCCTTTTATAATAATTCAGCAGAGGAGAATGATAATATTTTAAATTTCCATTTCACCGACATGGAGATGCCATCTTAGAATCTCTGCAGAGTTAGTAGTAGACTCAGGATTGCAGATCTCTAGGTTGTAAATCAGAAGTCAGATGTGGGACTTTACTTTGGACTCGTGATCTCACCCTTTCTCCTTCTTCTCACTTCTGTCACAGAATCCTGGAAAGCTGTGTACACTAGGCATTTCAATATGTTGTTGGGAGTTGTCAGTGCTGTTCTTTAAGCAGCCTGAAGGTGAAATTCAATGTTTATAGTAAATACAGTACTAAAATTATATCAGCTATTAAGAGAATGAATTATATCCAAGTTGCTTAGCCATATTGGCTGTGTTGAATTCAGCAGTGGTGCCAACAAAGATTTTGTATTCTGGGGCTGAGAACTATGCTGAAGATGGATACCGAGATGTGGGCAGCAGGGTTCAGGAAGAAACTTAGGAAAACGCAAGAGACGTTTCTAGTAACTTTGCTAGAATGGAACTCTTGTTGCATTATTTTCATGAAAGGCCAATCCAGAGACAAAAGCAAACAAAACAAACAGAAAAAAAAAAAAAAAAACATCAAAAAACCAGACTCAACTCACAGTATTTCAGTTTTTTTTTTTTTTTTTTGGTGATGACTTGGACTATTTCCTATAGAAAGAGACAGAGAGAAAGCACAGTGCCAAAGCTCTGGGCTCGGACCTGAGTTATGCCCAAGACGAAGCCAGCTAGCTATCATTTTGGCCCTCACAGTGTTTCATGTCACAGTGGACTTCAAGGAATATTGGCTTGTGGAACTGAAGAGCCTCTCTTGATACAGTCTCTCCTTCAAGTTCTGTTATGGGCTGAATTGTTCACCCCCAGACTCATATGTTCAAGTAATTGACAGTATTTGGAACCAGGATATTTAAAAAGGTAATTAAGTGCAGACTACACATGATTGAGGCCTGACTTTAGTTTCAAATACCACATAGGCTCAAGAAATACATCTTAAAGATGAATAAACCAATAAGTAGAAAGGAAACCATATTTGGATCTTAATCCACTAGGACTGATAGAAATATATTTAATTTTTAATTATCTTTATTTATTTATTGGATAGAGACAGCCAGAAATCAAGAGGGAAGGAGGACAGAGAGAGACAAGACAGAGACAGAGACAGAGAGACACCTGCTACACTACTTCACCGCTTGTGAAGCTTTCCCCCTGCAGGTGGGGACTGGGGGCTTGAACCCGGGTCCTTGTGCATTGTATCAGGTGTCAACCAGGTGCACCCCCACCCACCCCGACTGATCTCTTTTAAAGAAGAGATTAGGGGGCTGGGTCAAGGTAGGGATCTGGGGGCTCGAAACAGGATCCTTGTGCTTCAAGCCATGTGAACTTAACCCCTGCCCTACCACCCGGTCCCCTAGTCTGTTTTTTTTTTTTTTTTTTTAATTTAGGGAACATGGCTGGTTGGTCCATTCACTCGGTAGAAACACTAACCAAATCAGCCAAGTAAACCAAATGATCTAATGTTCTGTCCAGCTCTGGAATTCTTCTAATATCATGAAATTCTGATATATTGTTTTAAGAATACTTATTGCTTTAGTTATGAGAGAGAGTGGGAGACCATATACCAGGAGTGGAACTCACGACCTCATGCTTAAGAGTGCTATGCCTCACCCATGGTGCCACCTCCTGGGACACGTAATACACTTAATGATGCTATCAGCCCACTTTAGGTGTTTTTTACACTGGGTTACTCACAATACGGAACAACCTAATCAAGATCATTCATTTCTAAACATTCAACTCTCTATTTTACAATTTTTAAAAAAAAAATTATTTCTTTTTGTTGCCCTTGTTGTTTTATCGTTGTAGTTATTATTGTTGTTGTTATTGATGCCATTGTTGTTAGATAGGACAGAGAGAAATGGAGAGAGGAGGGGAAGACACAGAGGGGGAGAGAAAGATAGACACCTGCAGACCTGCTTCACCGCCTGTGAAGCGACTCCCCTGCAGGTGGGGAGCTGGGGGCTCGAACCAGGATCCTTATGCTGGTCCTTGCGTTTTGCGCCATGTGTGCTTAACCGCAGCGCTACTGCCCGGCCCCCTCTATTTTGCAATTTTAATTCTACCTTCTTCACATAGTCAGATGCTTCAATTAGACCATGTTCCTGCCATGTGGATGCCCTTAGAATACATGAAGCATCCCAATACCAGGTCTGCAATTTTGAAACATCGTAGAGGAAACCACTAGCCCTGTGGAACATCACTGCACCTGGGCGTTTAGCCCGCCACCCCTGCAAGCCTGGCTGTGCTTTATTTTTGCCGAGAAACCAATTGTTGTGTATACATCCCTGGCACGAACTCAGCCACCTGCCGATGGCAACATAGAGGAGGAGCCAGCCTCAATGCCATTATTTCCTGGTGTGTGTGTGTGTGTGGGGGGCAGTTCTCCGACACACTTTCTAAATGCTATTTCCAAGGACCTTGCTTCATTTGCAATTTGGGGTAAAAGAAAGATGCAAAGGGTTCATCTGAATGTTAGCCATTGGAGATGAGCAAGAAAAAGACGGCGATAAAACGAAAAATGAAATTTCACTAACAATCACATTGCAAGGATATTGAGTTCCTTTTTTTGCTTTATTATTATTATTCGAATGCTTAATTTTTTCTTTATGGGGGATTAATGGTTTACAGTCAACAGTAAAACACAGCAGTGTATGCATGTGTAGCATTTCTCAGTTATCCACAGAACAATTCAACCCCCTCTAGATCTTCCTCTGCCATCATGTTCCAGGACCTGAGTCCTCCCCTCACCTCAGAGTCCTTTACTTTGTTGCAATACACAAAACCCAATTCAAGTTCTGCTTTGTATTTTCTTATTTTTCGCCTTCTTTTCTATTATTATTTGTGATTTAATACTGATGGACAAGATTGTGGAATAAGAAGGGAACATACAATTCCCACCACCAGAGTTCCACATCCCATCCCCTCCATTGGGAGGCTCCCCATTCTTTATCCCTCTGGGAGTATAAACCAAAGATCTTTATTGAGGTGCAGAAGGTGGGAGATCAGGCTTCTGTAACTGCTTCTCTGCTTGACATGGGTCATTGGCAGGTTGATCCATAGCCCCAACCTGTTTCTATCTTTCCCTAGTGGGGCAGGACTCTGGGGAGGTGGATGTTGTTTTCGTCGGGCTGGCTTCATGGGCGGGTAGCAGACGATCAGGGACTCATGGTTGAGCTGTAGGCAGTATCTCTTTATTCATGCAGGACACAGCACAATCTAAGACGAGCTAAGCTAAACTCAAGTACCCTCAAACTCACAATGCTGTCTTTATATATACTTGCCAAATAGGGTGGAAACAGGATGTGACATAGAGAGGGTGGAGAGAAAAGTGACTGGTGAAAATCAGAGTGTGACAAGGAGGGGGCAGAGCAGGCGAGAATCCTATCACTGAACCACCAATGCCCTGGAGTGCTTTATGTAAATGTAAAAGTGATTTATGTAAAGAGACCAAAGCTTTGAATGGGATTAAATCTATCCCTATATAGGCATATGGTTAAGCAGAAGCCAGGGGGAGCTGGCATACTATCCAACAGGTTCCAGGACACATTGGTGAGGTTGTCTGCCCAGGGAAGGCACGTTAGCATCGTGGTAGTATTTTCAACTTCTGTCTAGGAGTGAGATCATCCCATATTCATCTTTCTCTTTCTGACTTATCTCCCTTAACATGATTCCTTCAAGCTCCATCCAAGAAAGTCGAATTTCTAGAAACTGTTGAAATGACTATCTACTTGAAAGGCGAGGAGAGTGAGAGTCCAAGAGAAAAGAGAAGTTTTAGCCCCAGGGAATCATCTGTGTAGTTACAGAACAAGTGGCAACAGTCATTTTGCGACTTAGAAAGCACTGCTATTAAGTGGACATCCATTCAGTCCTCCGATGAGAGTTCAGCTGGTTTTGGCATCCATTCTAGGCCCCATGGGAAGAGAAAAGTGTCAGTCCACTTAGTGTGGCAGCATCACAAAGGAAAACAGTCTTGTGGTATGTGTGACAAGGCCTGCAAAGGGACCACTGGGAGGATGGTAGGGACAGTGATTTAGGAAAAGTATGTGGAATGAGAACTTGACTGTTGGGTCTTGCGGAATGTGCAGGAGTTGGCTGTGGCTGAGTATCAGCCACATTTCAGATACCTTAAGAATAAGAAAACAAGGCGGGGGAGAAATCATAAAGGTGATGCAAAGAGACCATTTTCTTTCCCTCTAACTGACCAAAGGGAAGATCTGGGAATATTCAGAAAGGGATAATAAAAGGCTTGGACGAGTCTCTCCTCTTTCTGATTCTGCCTAATCAGATTCTGCTTGACTGAACACATCTGAAGTCGAGATGATGTCTGACCTCATAAGATCAGGGGTTTGGTGTTGTTTGGTTTTGGTTTTGGTTTGGCTTGGTTTTTTGCTTTGTTTACTTTTGCTTTGTTTTTACCAGAGCACTGCACAGCTCGGGGTTTTGGTGGTACAAAAGATTGAACCTTGGACGTTGAAGCCTCAGTTAAGAATGTCAGTATGACCTGCACTCAGAAGGCTTCAGCATACCTTTTCCCAACCTTTCTACGATGATTAAGCCAGGTTGTAAAATTTGACAGAATATGGTGTAAATAGAGTCTAAAAGGTGGCCAGGCGGTGGCGCACCAGGTTAAGCACACACAGTATGAAGTGCAAGGATTTTGGTTCAAGCCCCCGGCTCCCCACCTACAGGGGACTCACTTTACAAGTGGTGAAGCAGGGGGCCCGGATTGAACCTTGGACGTTGAAGCCTCACACCATTCCCACCACCATGAAGCCCATACCATTCCCACCACCAGAGTTCTGGATCCCCACTCCCTCCATCTGAAGCTATAGTAGTTCTCCCAAGGTAGCAGATATGGATTAACTATTATTTCGACAACTGTCTGTATTTATATATATTTGCTCATTTCCCCCCCATGGTCCTGTCTTCTATTTCTTTACAAGTTGCATCTATACCTATTACTACTTCCGAATGCCCCTCTCTTTTTTATCTTCTCTCTCCGGGTCCTGATGAAGTTGGAGTTCAGAGCCCTCTGGTCATCTCCCCCTATCATTTGTTTAAAATTTTATTTATTTATTTAGAGAGATGCAGACACACACACACACAGAAACACTGGAGCACTGCTCAGCTCTGGCTTATGGTGGTGCAGGGGATTGAACCTGGGATTTAGAAGCCTCAGGCATGAGAGTCTATTTACATAACCATTATGCCGTTTTCCCCTGCCCTCCCCCTATCATTTCTCCCTTGCTGGAAGTGTGGACCAAAGTTCTTTATGGGGTGCAGAAGGTAGGAGTTCTGGCTTATGTAATTGCTTCTCCACTGGACATGGGCATTGGCAGGCTGACCCATACCGCTAGCCTGTTTCTTTTCTTTCTTTTTTAAAAATTATCTTTACTTATTGGATCAACACAGTCAGAAATCGAGAGAGAGAGGGGCGATAGAAAGGAAGGGAGACAGGAAGATACCTTCATCACTGCTTCACCACTTGCAAAGCTTCCCCTCTACAGGTGGGGACCCGTGGCTCGAACCTGGGTCCTTGTGCATTGTAACGTGTGCACTCAACCAGGTGCACCACCACCTACCTGTCTGCCCCTCCCCGCCCAGCCTGTTTCTATCTTTACCTGGTGGGGTAAGGCTCTGGTATCTCTCTCCCATCCCCATTCTCTCCTTGTCTTTCACTCTCTAGATAAAAATGGCTTCTGGGAGCAGTGGAGTTGTGAGCCCTAGTAAAAACCCTGGTGGAAAAATAAATCAATACAATTGTAAACGGATAAATTTAAAATTGAATTCAGGTGAGACTGCAGCCTAGGCGATGACAGGGTGGAACTAGAAGAAGCCAAAGGTTGAGATATCAACAAACCATCCTGACGAAGAGAATCCCAGTGGTGGCTGCAGAAGGTTCTGTGGTGAGGTGACTAACTGGGAAACACTTTGGGAGGATGGACTTGGGACCCACAATAAACTTAACTGGAATCCTGAAAAAACAAACAAAAAAAAACTGAAGCGTGGTGATGGTGTTAGTGGGATGCATTGGATCGACCTTCTCGTGGTGCATCCCGTGAGTACCCATTTATTGGGGAAACTGACGATCCTTCCTAGCCGACTGAATCCACATGGATCCCAGTCACTTTCAAAGTCAGCAACAAGCAGACATCAGGCTCAACCTGACGCTGTTGACTGGCTACGGAAGAAGGGCAAACGCTAGAACAAGAAGGTGTTAGTGGTAGAGGTGAGGTAGCTATGCACCAGAGTCAAGGGTGTTAAAACTAGTTGTGGTGCAGGAGTATGTGGTGGTCGTGGTGGGGTAAGGCCTATTTTGAAGAGACGTTGAATCATCTCCCTAAAACATATAGAACATTCTAGGCTCTCAATTAAAAAGGAAGGGGATGAGGTGGGGAGAGAAGGCAGGCAGATGTGTCAACTTACTTTGAAACTCTTTTAGCATCTTGCTTAGTCCTGTTATTTGGATGAAATTCAGGTCTGTGGTACACTTGGGATCTACAGACTGATACACAAGTGATTCACCCCTACAAAGAAAGAAGAATCTTGGCTACTCTGTGCAGAACCCAGGTCCCTGCACCCAGAGTATGGATACTATTACGTGACCTCTGTTCCTACCCCATCATTTTTATCCTCTCTGTGCTCGTACACGAGGCACTGATTCTGGCCCACGTGCACCTAAAATGAAAACTTACCTTTCCCAAAAATGTCTTGCATTCTATGGAGGGAAAGGAGAAAGGTTACTATCGTGTAGTTGAGACATACCTTTTTGGGAGTTGTTCCCTTAAAAAGAATCTTATTAGATCTACTAGCTATTTCCAAAATGGAGACCCCAAATTTTCATCTGTAATATTTCAGCCTTTAGGTTCATGATTAGTCAACAATTTGTTTGGCTTTATATGTTAATTGTTTTTCAGCCACCAGGTTACAGATGCTACCATGATGCCAACCAGACTTCCCTGGACAGACAATCCCACCAAAATGTCCTGAAGCCTCGCTTCCCCAGAGCCCTTTCCCACTAGGGAAAGAGAGAGGCAGACTGGGAGTATGGATCGACCTGTCAACACCCATGTTCAGTGGGGAAGCAATTACAGAAGCCAGACCTTCCACCTTCTGCACCCCTTAATGACCTTGGGTCCGTATTCCCAGAGGGATAAAGAATAGGAAAGCTATCAGGGGAGGGGATGGGATATGGAGTTCTGGTGGTGGGAATTGTACCCCTCTTATCCTATGGTCTTGTCATTGTTTCCATTTTATAAATAAAAAATTAAAAAAAAATTGAATTTAGGCCATTTCCCCCACTGACCAAATTTCTTGAGGTACGTGACTCTAAGAATGACTTTCACCAGAGCTTTGCACTCTGGCAACGATGAGGCCATTCAAGACCGAAGCCGGGGCACAGTCACCTGTGGGTGGCAGACCTCACGGGCTGTGGGAATGGTATAGGTCTGGATTTCCTGACTTTTTGTGCATTGATGGTCTCGCTCACAGAGTCACATTAACCCAGTTTTGTAGGCTGAATGAAACCATTGGCAGCCTTCTGATTTGTTTTTCAGCCTGAGTGGAAGCTAGTAAATAAGCCAGGAATTCCTGAACTTTCCCAGGCGAGTGTAGAGGAAAACACTGGGAAGCCTTTTTTTTCTCCTCACCGTCCATCTGCAGGCTAAGTGTGCACTGGTCAAAGGCAGACTCTGAATTGAGCTTTGTGCAGGTCTCTGGAAAGATACCCGAGATCCTGTCATGGGGAAAAGTGACAGTGGTGGTGGCAGCGACATCTGCAGTGCTACCCCCATCCCTATCTGCTGCAGAATGGGCAGCCTTTATGAGCACCATCTCCCTGGGATAGAATGGTGCTTTTGACATCAGTTGAGGCCCAGGCTGGTGTACAATGAGAGGCCTGTTGGTCAAAGGGGGACTGTTTAATGAACTGAGAGTCAGAAGCCAGCTCTGGCCATCTGTACAGAGGATCTTTGGAGCAATTCTTGACTGTCACTAGCTACACTGAAACACACTGCCTTTCAAAGAAAACAATTGAAACTCTAAATTCAAATTTCAAAACTATGAATTTTTCAGGATTTACTTTGTGTGTGTGTATGTGATGAGAAGTATTATATAAATTATATAATTATATGAATTATATAAATGTAGACATTTATATGTTAGATCAATGTATCCTACCTCTTTATTAGCAAAGGAGCCTTCAAAAAAAAAAATCCTCTCTTTTGCTTTTGAGGTCAATAACGATCATGGCTTTTCCCCTTAGACCTGGGAGCAATGTCCTGTCAAGGATATGAAAACACATTTTTTTTTTTTTTGCAAATGAGATTCATTAAAACCCTCAATAATTACACGAGGAAGACAGGTGACCATGGCTGTCACCACTTGGCGGGTGAAACACTGAGTCTCAGGGAGACAGTGACTCATGACCAAGGTCAAATGGCAGGTGGGAGGTGGAGCTGATGTCTAATTGTGTCCTCCTGCCTCTGGCACTGGGAAGGACACGCAGGACTCACATTGACGTTTCCTGGCAGGCTCGTTATTCACAGCCAGAATGCAGGTGGCAATGTTGTGGTTCCTGGCGTAGCCTTCAATGCTTCATTGATACACTCTGTCGGTGCCAGGTCCCCGCCAAGTGTCACAGCACAATTCCCAGGCTTGGGCTATGTGTACTGAGGTTTTCATAGCAGCCTCTCATCTATTAATATATTTTTTTGTTGTTGTTGGAAAGCAACTACCAATATCTACCTGGGTACCTCTGGATCTTAACAGCTGCTGATTATAAGAGATTTGGAAAGGGGCTGTTCTCAAAGTGCCCTTCAGAAAGTTCCCGAGATTGGAGTTCCCATTCTGTTTCAATAGGATGGCTTGAAACTCACTTGTGTTCAGAAAAGAAAGCCTGCAAGAAAAATCAGGTTATATGTTCTTTTATTTATTTATTGTTATTAAAAAAAAACTTTATTATTAGATAGAGACAGAAAGAAATCGAGAAGAGAGGGAGAGATAGGGAAGGAAAATGAGAGACACCTGCAGCTCTGCTTCACCTCTTGTGAAGCTTTCCCCCTGCAGGTGGGGACCAGGGCCTTGAACCCAGGTCCTTGCATACTGTAATGTGTGCGCTTAACCAGGTGTACCACCACCTGGCCCCTAGATTATATATTCTTACAAGTGTGCTGGGTGGTGGTGCACCTAATTAAGCACACATATTTTCAAGTGCAAGGAACTGAGTTTGAGCCTCTGTTCCCCACCTGCAGGGGGTCTGCTTCACGAGCTGTGAAGCAGGTCTGCAGGTGTCTATCTTTCTCTTCCTCTCTCTGTCTCCCCATCCTCTCTCAATTTCTTTCTGTCCAAACTAATAAAAAAAAATTAGAAAAAAAAAATGCCTGCCAGGAGTGGTGGGTGGTGGATTCGTAATACTGGCACTGAGCTGCAGCAATAACCGTTGTGGAAAAAAAATTCTCACGGTCCACTTTTGCAAGTGAGCCTTCACACTGCTTTACATTATCTTCCTCTGTTGGGATAGTGTACAGGTGTGGTTGGGTTAGGCAGGACCATATTTCCATGCGAGTATTATTATTTACGTATCAATCTTCTGCCTTCTTTTAAAGTGACTCCTCTGCCCCCACGTTATCCCCTCAGGGTACTGCTAGTTGCTAGGACGCTTCCACCTTCCCAGCATGCCTTTTGCCTCTCTCCACCCCCTTTCCCAGCCAATCCTGTCCCAACTTGCCACTTCTGGAATTTCTCCCATAAAAACCCTCCTGCTTCTGCCTTTCTCTCTCTTGTCTTTTCCCCTCTTCCGCAACCCAGAGAAGGGCTGCTGCATAGTGGGAGGCGGCCATTTTGCTAGCTCCATGTGGCCTGAACCGTTGTGCTCTCACCTAACTCTGAGGCACCAGCGTGAATAAAGATTTGCATTCTGAACCACCACAAATTCCTGGTCTCTTCTCTCTCCCCTGCGATGCAACCCAACATTCCTCTTTATCAACAACAGTCTTGGTGGGAAGAGTTTGATTTCAAGTGTTGAGTACCCTGAAAATGATCTGCACAGAGAAGGCTACTTGCCTGGAGTTGTGGTGAGACTGGAGGAGTTTATGAATCCCATCCAGTTAGAGAAGTTGCACTCCAGAACTAATTAGCCTCAACTCATAAAATGAAATGATAATAACCACCATCTGTTGAGTGCTTTCTGTGGCTCAGTCTCTGCACAGAGATTTTTTTTATTATTAAAATTTTTTTAAAATTTATTTTTTATTTAAGAAAGCATAAATTAACAAAACTATAGGGTAGGAGGGGTACAACTCCACACAATTCCCACAACCCAATCTCTATATCCCACCCCCTCTCCTGATAGCTTTCCCATTCTCTATCCCTCTGGGAGCATGGACCCAGAGTTGTTGTGGGTTGCCGAAGGTAGAAGGTCTGGCTTCTGTAATTGCTTCCCCGCTGAACATGGGCGTTGACTGGTTGGCCCATACTCCCAGTCTGCCTCTCTCTTTCCCTAGTAGGGTGGGTCTCTGGGAAAGCGAAGCTCCGGGACACATTGGCGGGGTCTTCAGTCCAGGGAAGCCTGGCCGGCATCCTGATGGCATCTGGAAACTGGTGACTGAAAAGAGAGTTAACATACAAAGCCAAACCAATTGTTGAGCAATCATGGACACAAAGCTTGGAATAGTGGAGAGGAAGTGTTAGGGGGGTACTCACTGCAAACCCTAGTGTACTTCTGCTTTCAGGTATATATTTTGCACTAGTTTATGGATACGTGTGAACATATGCTCTCTCTCACAGAACCTGGTCTATATCTAGGTTTTGGGACTTTGTTAGAAAGTGAACCACCTGGGATGGAATTAGAGAATGCTATGAAAGGAAAGGTCTCACCCGAGTAATGAAGCTGAAGGGTTGTCGTTCCACATCTGTAGTCTCTGGACACAGTCTGAGCTGAAGCATGTTGAGGTGGCACTCGTTGCGTTGACTAGGTTGCGATTGGCAAATGCAATATTATTTGATATGGATTGGGAGAGGCATGCGGGAAAGTGGGCCCTATCCAAGGGTTCCAGGACTGGGGGAAAGATAGGCTCTGTAGTGGAGATGTGAGGTTCCTGCTGTCTTAGGGTTCAAAAAGACAATGAATAGTTAATGTTATCATCACATTATTTGGTAATTGGGTTAACTTTGAAAAGTCCTTTTGTTAGGGTTTGCTGTATAGTACCCAGTATCTTATATAGCGGTGCCACTGGTTGTTTCTGATCTACTTGGTCTAGGCTTTTGAGAGAGTCTGCATACACAGCCTATATATTAAAAATACTCAGTCTGTGTTTTAAAAACTTCGAGACATACAATTAGTTTTCCCCTCTCATATTAATTAACTAGTGGTTTATATGACTACACTTTACTAGGAGTGTACATAAACACCATTCCCACCACCAAAAGACTGTGTCCTATTCCACCCACCTACCCCCACCCCCCACTGGCCCAGGAAGCCGCATGTCCACCCTCCCCCTCACCACAGGGTTTTTACTTTGGTGCCCTACTTTTGGGTAGTAGTTTCTTTAGCTGTGCAGAAGCTTTTTAATTTGATGTAGTCCCATAGGTTTATGCTTGTCTTAGTCTTCTTTGTAATTGGATTTGTCTCATTGAAGATGTCTTTAAAATTTATGTGGAAAAGAGTTTTGCCAATATTTTCCACTAAGTATCTGATAGTTTGTGGTATAACATCCAAGTCCTTGATCCACTTGAATTTACTTTTTTTCACCAAATACAAAAGTAAATTCCAAGTGGATCAAGGACTTTAATGTGGTTGTTATCTTGATGGGGATAGCATTAAATTTGTATATGGCTCTGGGTAGTATATTCATTTTGATAATGTTGATTCTCCCAACCCATGAACATTGAATATCTTTCCACTTCTTTGTGTTTTTTTCAATTTCCTTGAGTAGTGACTCAAAATTTTCAGTATACAAATCTTTCACTTCTTTGGATAGGTTTACTCCTAGATATTTTATTGTTTTTGTTGCTATATTAAAGGGAATTGATTTTTGGATTTCAACTTCTTCTAACTTAGTGTTTTCATAGAGGAATGCCACTAACTTTTAAATGTTAATTTTGTAGCCTGATACCTTACTGTATTGCCTAATGATATCCAAAAGCTTCTTGCTGGATTCCTTAGGTTTTTCTATGTATACTATCATGTCATCTGCAAATAAGGAGAGTTTGACTTCTTCTCTTCCAATCTGTATCCCTTTAATCCCTTGCTCCTGCCTGATTGCTATGGCAAGAACTTCCAACACTATGTTGAATAGTAATGGTGATAGTGGGCAGCCCTGTCTAGTACCTGATCTGAGGGGAAATGCTTCCAGTTTTTCACCATTGAGTATGATGTTGGCTGTAGGTTTGCTATAAATAGACTCCACTATCTTGAGGAATATTCCATCTATTCCCATATTTTGTAGTGTTTTGATCATAAAGGGATGTTGTATTTTGTCAAAGGCTTTCTCTGCATCTATTGATATGACCATGTGGTTTTTGGTCTTGCTTTTGTTGATGTGGTGGATCACATTGATTGATTTACGTATATTAAACCAACCTTGCATGCCTGGGATAAACCCCACTTGGTCATTATGAACAATATTTTTAATAAACTGCTGTATCTGGTTGGCTAGAATTTTTGTTGGGAAATTCTGCAGGTGTGGTTGAACATTGGCAGGGCTCACAAACCACTATATTTCCATGCAAGTATTATTTATGGATCCCCACCACATTATCCCCTGAGGGTATTGCTAATTCAGTTAAAACCATTGCAACAGTTGCTAAGGATGCTTCCACCTTCCCAGCATGCCTTTTGCCTCTCTCCACCCCCTTTCCTAGCCAATCCCATCCTTCCTTGCCACTTCCAGTTTTTGCCCTATAAAGCCCACTGCTGTTCCAGTTTTGCCCTCTTTTCTCTTCTGCATCCCGACCTGGAGAAGGGCTGGTGGGCATAGTTGGAGGCAGCCATTTCGCTAGCTCCATGTGGCCTAAACCTGCTGTGCTCTCATCCAATTCTGGGCCTCCCATGTTTCCAGGCTAGCTTTGCAGGCAGGAGAGAGATGACCAGGGACTCATGGCTGAGTGGGACGCAGTTCAATCTTTATTGATGAGGAATGCAGTGTGATATAGCTATATCTAATCACAATCCTGTCCTATATATATCTCCTGAGGTGGAAGTGTCAAGTCAGAAGAGGATGCACATAGGATAGGGGGTGGGGAGAAGGAAAAAGGGCACATTCCAGTGGGGATTAAACCAGTGAGAACAAAACAATGATTATGTAAATAGACCACAAGCAATGCAACAGAAGCAGAATTTAGAAGCAGACCAACATTTCCCCCTTTCTTTTTAACTAATGGCCATTGTATAAGGAGTGTGGGTTGAATAGAAACTTATATCGTGTAGGCATTTTCAAAAGAACTGGCATAAGACATGGAGGAACAAATAGAAGAGCAGCAAGAACCAGTGTGATGCCAAGGGGAGGCCTGACGGTACATTTCCTGTCTCAAAGGGCAGTGCCTATCAGGTGAAAGGGTGTTTCCTGCCTCTGGGGGCATCTCTTACCTCTGGGGGCATTTCATGCCTCAAAGGGCATTTCCTGCCTTTGTGGGCAGGACCTAGTAAGGAGCGGGGGTTCCTGCCTCTGGGGACAGGGCCTGCAGGCAAGGAAGCATGGCCTATTGAGTCCCCAAGGCTGCTGGCTGCAAAGTCTATGGACTGCTGTGGCCAGTCTTTGAGAAACCCAGCAGCATAAAGGGAAACTGCTGTAAAGTTGTGTAAAGTGTCCAAGAGGTGTACCAGTAAGTCCGATAGAAGTGTCAGTCCAAAGCAGATGACCATGGAAGAAATGCCAGGGGATGAAACGCTGCATGTTGGTCTTGATGGGGAAGGTCAGCCACTGGAATTCCGCTTTTCTGTAGAGAGTGAGCTTTGGAGTCTGTGAATCTGTTTCTTCAGGTCGTGCCAGGTCACATCATTGGTTTCGGGGGGTCCGTTGTAGTCATGCCATCTTGTGGGTGATGTCAGAGAACAGGGGTCCAAATGGATTTCCAGGGATTCCATTTGAGCAGATGCTTTTTCTTGTAGAGACTTGACAGCTGTAATTAACTTACTTGTGAAGCAAAACTTGTAGCCGATTAGAAGTTTAATATAATTGATAACTCCATTATAATTGGTTTAAGTACCTTTATAATTTTGGAAGTCCTTTCTAGTATGATTTCAAGGTTGTTTAAACAGTATAAACTCAATAGAAGAACCATGGTTAGAAGCCTCAAGCATGAGAATCATTAACATAACCATTGCACTATCCACCCCGCCCATACTCATATAGTTTTCAGGATTAAAAGTTTCTCATTTATACCAAGACATAAAAAAAATCAAAAGAGGAAAAGACAATTTTTTGGATTGTTTCTGGATGTCTCTAGAAATCATGGCTGCATCTAGCATTTTTTTGGTAAAGTCAATGTCATACAAAAATTCAGTCATTCAAATCACTCTCTTACAAAATGCAACTGAAAGCAGACAGAAAACTTAAGATATTTAGAGAGAACAACGAGGGGGGAATCAAGAGAAAAGCAGTAGGCAGTTTTTGCTTCTTTCACCTTAAACCAGATTGTCCAGATCTCACCATGTAGCATCATGAGTCCCCGGAGGGCGTCCTAGTCCAAAAAGCTCCTCGAAATTCCACTTTAGGTGCTTCTGATGGTTCCTGCTGGATTGCTGCAGGCACCCATTTTTAAAAATGTCTTTCCATCAAAGAAAGAATCAAATAAGGAGAGTAGAACTAACCACGTGTCTCCGTTCTGGGGGACTGCCAAGGTACTGGAGAATGCTCAAGTTAGAGTAGTCCTTCTTCACGGGAAACATGCGAGAGGAAGTCCAGAAAGTACCAGGGGAAATCTCCGCGCATCTCCCAAGCTCTACAATCATGGTCATAAGGAACCCAAGTGTGGCCTGGAGCAAAATGTAGTTCTTCTCCTCGGGAAACATGGGAGAGGGAGTCCAGAAAGTCCCAGGAGAAATCTCCATGCATCTCCCAACCTCTATGATCACGGTGATAAGGAACCAAAGTTCCCGGTCATGGAACCAAAGCATGGCCCAGAGCAAACTGTTCCAGAGACAGAGAAACTGTCTAATGAAGAAAGAGTAGAGGCTTTGGGAAACCTCTTCATAAGTAGAAAGGCAGCCCATAGTGGATAGGTAGCCAGACGGCTTTACTTATCTGGGGGATGGGCGGGTTAGGTCCCATGTTGGTGCCGGTCCCTGTTTCAGTCGCCATATGCCGGGCTAGCTTCGCAGGTGGGAGAGAGATGACCAGGGACTCATGGCTGAGTGGGACGCAGTTCAGTCTTTATTGATGAGGAATGCAGTGTGATCTAGCTATCTCTAATCACAATCTTGTCCTATATATATCTCCTGGGGTGGAAGTGTCAGGTCAGAAGAGGATGTACATAAGATAGAGGGTTTGAGAAGGAAAAAGGGCAAGAACCAGTGGGGATTAAACCAGTGTGAACAAAACAATGATTATGTAAATAGACCACAAGCAATGCAATAGAAGGGGGTCTTAGAAGCAGACTTTAGAAGCAGACCAACACCGTGTGAATAAAGATTTGCGTTCCTGCTCCACCACGAGTTCCTGGTCTCTTCTCTCTCCCTCGATGTGCAATCAGACATCTGGTGCCTGAACAGGGACCGTTTCTGGAGATGTACAAAAGTGCCCCAGATAAGTATACAGCTGCTTGGCTCTCTGCAGCCTCGTGTTTAACGAAGGCACTGCGATTCCTTTTCTCCCTCTTATTATTTCTCTGAGACCCCTCTACCATGGGTGACCTTCCTCCTTATGAAGAGGTTTCCCAAACCCTCTACTCTTTTTTTCATGAGACAGTTTCTCTGTCTCTGGGACATTTTGCTCTGGGCCACACCTTTGTTTCTCTTGACAGTGATCGTAGCACTTGGGAGATGTGTGGGGCCCCACCCATTGTGCAGGGCCCCCACCCATGTCTCCCATGGAGAGCACGGACTCTAACCTGGAAAGCAGCCCTAATCTAACTGACCTTGAGGCTGTCACCCAGAAGCTCCAATTTCAGCAGGCACATCTCTGGATGCTACCGCAGCTTCTGCAGCCCCCTCTTCCTGCCACTTTTGCCAGAAGCAGGACACCCTCCGGTGCTCATAATACAACATAGCGGAATCTGAAAAATCTGGTTCACAGAGCCCTCTCCCTGCCTTCTCTGAATATCTTATGCTATGACTGGCCAGTTGTGTTTTGTGAGTGAGTGAGTTGAATGACTAAACAAAAATTTTTTTTGAGTGAGTTGAATGACCAAAATTTTTTGTACGACCCATTTTGCTCAGTGTACCCTGAAACTTAATTGACTTTATATAAAAATGCTAGATGCAGCCATAGTTTCTATAGATGTCCAGAAACAGTCCAAAAAATTTGTTTTTTACCTCTTTTGATTTTTTAAAGTCTTGGTATAAATGTGAAACGTTTTAGTCTGGTAGATAGATCACACAATGGTTATGCTAATGATTCTCATGCCTGAGGCTCTAACAATGGCTCTTTGCCTTACCACATTTTATTGCACTTAAATTGGTTAAACAGCCTTAAAATCATACTAGAAAGGCCTGCCAAAAATTATAAAGATAGTTAAACCAATTATAATCATTGAGATATCAACTATAGTAAACTTCTAACTTGTTACAAGTTTTTTTTTTTTTTCACAAGAAAGTGATTACAGCTGTCAAGCCTTCACATGAAGAAGCATCTGCTCATATGGTAAGGTATTAAACTATAAGAAGTTCCTCCATATACAACTTATGTAAATTAACAACATTCACATATTTTTTCTACACTTAACTGGTTGTATCTCATTTCGCCACTATAGGCCTGCCTTTGTCAGCCAACAATTTAAAGACTTTTTCCCTTTACAACATCACTCATACCACAGACATCTCTTATAACCCCCAAAGACAAATGGTTGTTGAGAAGGCCCACCAAACACCTAGGCCCAATTAAGTAAAGAAAAAAGGGGGATACATCTCCCCAATATTCAGTTGGCTAAGACACCAACTACATTAAACCTCTTTTGATATCTATAAAATTCGAACCAGATACCCTGCTAACCATGGGAAGCAGATTTGTGTTTATTTCACAGGAACCCCTAAAAATCATCTGGACCCCTGCAAACTCTGACATTGTCCACTAGATGGCACGACTACAGCGCCCCCCTTGTAACCCATGATGTGACCTGACACGATCTGGAGAACCTAATTCACAGACTCCAAGGACAGAACTTTCTTACTGCCTTTCTCTTGCCCATTGCTGTTTACCCTTCTTGCTTCTGCTTCACCTGTCACCTTTTGGTGGTTCCAGCTCACTTTCTACAGAAAAGCGGAATTCTGGTAGTTGACCTCCCCCATCAAGATAGATGTGCAGCATTTCATCCCTTGGCATTTCTTCCCTTGGTCGTTGGCATTGGACTGATGCTTCTATCAGACTTACTGGTACACCTCTTAGACAATTTACACAACTTTACAGCAGCTTCCTTTATGCTGCTGGGTTTCTCAAAGACTGACCCACAGCAGTCCATGGACTTTGCAACCAGCTGTCTTGGGGATTCTACAACGCCGAATAGCCCCTTCACTTGGCAGGTCACGCTCTTGCCTGCAGGCCCTGTCACCAGAGGCAGGAAATGCCCCCCCGTCTGCTATGCCCTGCCCCCAGAGGCAGGAAATGCCCCCCTCACCTGCAGACCCTGTCCCCAGAGGTAGGAAATGCCCTTTGAGGCAAGAAATGCCCTTTGAGGCAGGAAACACCCTTTGAGGCAAGAAACGCCCCCAGAGGTAGGAAATGCCCCCAAAGACAGGAAATGCCCTTTGAGGCAAGAACCTTTTCACCCATCAGGCCTCCCCTTGACATCACACTGGCTTTTGCTGCTCTCCTAAGTGTCCCTCTCAGTATTATTCCAGTTCTTTTTGAAACGCCTGCACAATATAGGTTTCTGTTCACCCCTACACTACTATTACTCTGTCAGAGACGGAGTCTTTTACAGACATACACCCATTTAAATATGGCCATTTTGTTCACTCTTTTGAAGAACCAATATTTACTTTCATTGATCTTTTGTATGGTTTTCTTATTTTCAATGTTATTGATTTCTGCCCTAACTTTAGTGATTTCTGTCCTTCTGGTTGTTTAGGGTTCCTTTGTTCTTCTTCTTCTAGGTCTGTAAGATGGGCAATCAGACTGTTTATTTGTGCTTTTTCTTGTTTCCTAATGTGTGCTTGTATGGCTATGAACTTCCCTCTCAGTACTGCCTTAGCTTTGTCCCAAATATTTTGATAGCTTGTGTCTTCATTTTCATTGAACTCTCAAAATATTTTGATTTATTCTTTTATTTCCTCTTTGACCCAGTAGTTGTTAAGTAGTATACTGTTGAGCTTCCACATTTTGGGACTATTACTAATCTTTTATTGATTGTGAAGTGTTTAATTCCACTGTGGTCTGAGAAGATGCTTGGGATGATTTCAATACTCTTGAATTTACTGATGCTGTCTTTGTGGCCCAACATATGGTCTGTCCTTGAGAATGACCCATGTGGACTTGAGTAGAATGTGTATTCCAGTTTTTTGGGGTGAATGACTCTGAAAATGTCCAATAGTTCTAGTTTATCAATCTCTTCATTTAGCTCCCTCATGTCTTTATTGATTTTCTGCCTGGATGGCCTGTGAAGTTAAGAGAGTGGGGGTGTTGAAGTCCCCTACTATGACTGTGTTGCTGTTAATATGTTGTTGTAGCTCTTTCAGTAGATGTCTGATGTATTTAGATGGCTTCTCATTGGGTGCATAGATGTTAATAATTGTTAAGTCCTCTTGATTGACATATCCTCTGAGCGTTAAGTAGTGTCCTTCCCTATTATTTTAAATTTTATGTATTTTAAAATTTATCATGTCAGATATGAGAATAGCTGTTCCTGCCCTTTTTTGTGGGCCATTGGCTTGTATGATAGTTTTCCATCCTTTCACTTTGAGTCTGTGTTTGTCTTGTTGAGTTAGTTGGGTTTCCTGTAGGCAACAAATTATTGGGTTGTGTTTTCTGATCCATCTTCCTACTCTGTTTCTTTTAATAGGTAAATTCAGACCATTGACATTTACTGATATCAAATATTGAAGATATTTTAACTCAATTTTTGTAGATTTTTAGAGTGTTCTGATATATGACCTATTTATGGTGGTCTGTCATGCTAGCGTCACATGAGAGTGATGACCTAGGAACAAAGCTCATGGTGGTAGGACAATTCAAATCTTTATTCATTTGAGTGCCCCAGAGTCCAGTGGTAGCACACCTGGTTAAGCCACGTGGTGCAAACTGCAATGGCTGGCATCAGCCTCTCGGTCTGGATGCCTGCCCTCCTCCAGCTCGGGACATGAAAGAGACAAGACAGAAAAAGGAGTGGCTTGGCAATACCATACATGTTTAGGAAAGGGGCAGAGAAAATGGAAGGGGCAGAAAAGGTAGGAACTTCCTTAGCAACTTTTGTGAGGGTTTTAACTGGTAGGATTAATAATAATACCCTGGAGGCAGGGAGGGCCTTGAGGGTAGAAAAGGTAGATCAAAGAAATGGAATGGGTGGGGATCTTTCAGACAAAACAATGATGATGATTATATAGATGTCCCCTCAAGTCAAGCCCTGCCAAGCTCAACCACATCTTCAACAATTTCCCAACAGTGGTCTGACTGTTTATAGGAGAACTTTCAGAACTTCTTTCAGAGCAAGCTTGGTGATAGTTTATTCCTTCAACTGTTGCTTGTCTGAGAAGGTTTTTAAGCCTACATCTCGTCTGAATGACAGTCTAGCAGGATACAATAGGCTTGGTTGAAAGCCTTTCTCATTTAGCTCTCGATAGATATCTTGCCATTCTCTTCTGGCCTGTAGTATTTGTGTGGAAAAGTCTGCTGCTAATCTTATGGGTTTTCATTTGTGGGTTACTCTTTGTTTTTCTTTTGCAGCCTTCAGGATCCTTTATTCATATTCCTTTTCATTCTAAATATGATGTGCCTTGCTGTCATTAAGTCTGGGTTAATTCTGTTTGGAATCCTCTGGGCTTCTTCAACCTTTATATCTTTCATGTTGTGTAGACTAGAGAAGTTCTCAGCTATTATGTCCTGAAGAATGCTTTCTTCCCCTCCCTGTCCTTCTTCCTCTGGTAAGCCAATAATGTGTATATTATTTCCTTTGAAGTTATCTCATATGTCTCTCTTGTTGTTTTCAGTATCTCTTAATCTCTTTTTGAGATCTCTTACTTCTTTCTTAGTTGTCTCTAATTCATCCTTAATCTTACTAATTCTGTCTTCAGACTCATTTATTCTATTCTCTCTGCCCTCTACTGTTTTCTGGAGTTCATCTATTTTGTTACCCTGTTCTGATACTGTTTTAGCTTACTCAGCTAGTTGTGTTCTTAGCTTAGCTATTTCAGTTTTCAACTCTCTAATAACCTTGAGATAATCAGTGTCTTCTTCCAGGGTCTTATTTGTTGTTCCTGCATTTCTGATGACAATTCTTTGAAACTCTTTCCTCACTCCTGTGATTATTTCCTTAACTAGTGTTTGGATGTTGACCTGATTATTTTGTGCTTCAACCTTTGAGTGGCTTTTAGGTGGACTCTTGTCCTAGTTCATTTCTCTAATATTTCTTCTTGTTGATTTAACCAGTTTATATAGTATGTTATGGGGTCCCTTTCTCAGTACTTTTTAAATTACTGATCACTCTTGCCTGGATTGACTTCTGTCTAATTAGGTAAGGTAATTAAAGGGTTATTTTTCTTCCCTGTAGGCTATGGAAGCCTGAGGGCTTTAAACTATAAGTAGGCTTCTTAGCTTAATCACTGACTTCTGACCAAGAGATAAAGCAGGGTGTGGCAGAGATAGTCCAATGGTTATGCAAAGAGATTCTCACTGCCCCATCCCTAGGCCACCCAGGTATAGATCTTCTCCTGAGTTTCCTGGTTAGTTCTCTGTCCCCTGGTGTCAGCTCAGGGCCTCCCTGCCACTGGTCCAGATTTTGAGGGCAGTAGCAATGGAGACTCATAGTTTCATTTGGTGAGTCTTCGGGGAGTTCTCTCTTCCCTTCAGTCATCTTTTTGTTGGTGAAACATACTGGAGTTGGTGTCTCAACTAGTAAACTGGGGGACTGTTACCAGCCATTTAATCTCTCCCTAGGCTCCTTTCTGTTCAGGAGCCACACGTGTTAGCACTCATGGGTGATTTGGTGGGTTCCTGAAATCCTTCTAGTCCTGTCTTGTTTTGGTCCCAGGTGGTCTCCTTTGGTATTCCCAGTTGACCTGGGAGAGGAGAGGAAAATAGCTGCAGCTGCTCTGTTATATACTTTTTTCTTTATATGTATTTTTGTGGAAAAGCCATACCCATCATCTAATCTCAAGGGGATCATATTTCTCACCTAATTGTGGCTCATTGTATTATAAATGCTTCTTTTGGAATACAGACACAATAGTAATTCTACACTGACTACTTTTAGTTATGGGTGTTTAGTGATGCCAGGGTGTCTTTTCTCCTATGAATCTGAGAGATTTAAAAAAAAAATCTTTGTTTATTGGATAGAGACAACCAGAAATTGAGAGGGAAGTGGAAGATATATAGAGACACCTGCAGCCCTGTTTCACAACCTGTAAAACTTTACTCCTGCAGGTGGGTACTGGGGGCTTAAACTCATGTCCTTGCACTTTGTAACATGTGTGTTCAACCAGGTATACCACGACCTGGCCCTGAGAAAATATTTTGTTCTTGTTGTTTTGTTTGTCCCAAGGGAGATATTAACAACAAAATAGGTTGGGGCCATGTGAAATATCCAAGTTCAGTCTAACACATGTGAAAAACAATATTTTAGAATAATCTGAGTTATTTGTATCTGTTTTAACATTGGGGTAAAAATTAACCTAAAATAAACAAATAAAAATCCTCTTATTATATGCCAGAGAATTTCAATATGAAATTTATAGTGGATATTGCAAGAAAATATGCTTCCTCTTATCATTTCATTAAAAAATCAGTACTAACAGTAGATTAACCCATGAAATCAATATTTTCCTCAAGTTTTGTGAGAAATTTTTTTGGCCTTCCTACTCAGCTCTTTCCTTTTATTCATTCATTTATTTATTTTTTACCAGAGCACTGCTCAGCTCTGGCTTATCACAGTGTGGGGGATTGAACCTGGGATATGAGAGCCTCAGGCATGAAAGTTTTTTTGCATAACCATTATGCTATACCCCTACCTGTTCTTTCTTACTCTTTAGCCATTCTTCTGTTATAGGCTATCAGCTTAGAAGATCCACTAGCCCTGAATAGGGGGTAGAGGGTATGGACATTATTACCCACATCCTGGCCCTGACACCTCAACTTCTGAAGGATTCTGGGTATGGACAGAAGGGAACCCTCCCTGGAAGCCTCTTCCTCTCCTAGTGTGTTCCACTCCCACCTCTCCTAGCCTGGAAATTTTCAAGTGCTGGTCCCAGCCTTGTCTGACTGAATAGACCTACTGCTTCCTTCTTGTAGAAGCATCTTCTTCTTCTTTTTAAATTAAAAAAATTATTTTAATTAATTAATTTACTATTGGATAGAGACAGAAAGAAATTGAGAGAGGAGGGGAACATAGAAAGGGAAAAAGACTGAGAGACACCTGCAGTACTACGTTGTCACTTGTGAAGCTTTCTCTCTGCAGGTGGGGACCAGGGCCTTGATACCAAGTCCTTGCACACTGTAGTGTGTGTGCTCAACCAGATATGCCACTGCCTGGCCCCTAGAATCATCTTAGAAGTGGACCCTAGACACAGCCTGTCAACAGCTGGCTTCAGAGCTGGCCCAACCTGTCCCTCCATCTTGTGTCTGTGGGCACGAAGTTCTGTGGAAGGTGAGGCTTCTCCCCTCTGCAATTTGCTTTAACCACACTAATCCTACTCAGGCCATGCACAGCTCCAGCTCTGGCTGAGTGTGCTCTTCTCACTCCCTGTTCACTCCCCAGGGCTCAGGCAGTCACTGGCCCATTGTTCCCATGTCCTTAGGCATCTATTCCTGCATATCCAGAGACTTGGTCCACAGCGTGACTGTCCTCTGGCTGCCTGGCCAGGACCCCGGCCTGCTACAGCGTCTGGTTGACCCTGCGAGAACTTTTCAAACTTTTATATTTGCAGTTATACATGAGGGCTTAGTTGGAAGCTATTTGACTTAAAGAAGGTGTCACAGAGTTGGGGAGATAGCACAGCAATGGCCTACCACACTTAATGTGCCCAAGTCCCAGCATTTCCAGGCTCACCTTGTTGCACTGTGAGCCAGAGATGAGCAGTACTCTTGTCTCAGAATCTCCTAAAAATCAAGATGTATATATAGTCTCCAGGGTTATTGCTGGGGCTCAGTGCCTGCACTATGAATCTATGAATCCACTGCTCTTGGAGACTATTTTTCCCCTTTTTGTTGCCCTTGTTGTTTATTGTTGTTGTTGTTATTGCTGTTGTTGTTGTTGAATAGGACAGAGAGACATTGAGAGAGGAGGGGAAGACAGAGAGGGGGAGAGAAAGACAGACACCTGCAGACCTGCTTCACCACCTAGGAAGCGATCTCCTTGCAGGTGGGGAGCCGAGGGCTTGAACCAGCATCCTTAATGCAGGTCCTTGTGCTTTGTGCCATGTGTGCTAAACCTGCTGTGCTACTGCCTGGTCCCCCAAATTAATATATTTTTAAAGATTTTATTTATTTTTTAGTGAGAAAGATAGGAGGAGATTGAAAGAACCAGACATCACTCTGGCACATTTGCTGCCGGGGATCAAACTCAGGACCTTATGCTTAAGAGTCCAAAGCTTTATCACTGCACCACCTTCTGGACCACCAAAATTAACATTTATAAAAAGGATGTGGGGTCAGGGAGACAGCACACCAGCACACCAAACTTTCATGACTGAGGCACTAGAGGCCCCAGGTTTAATCTTTGGCACCACCTTAAGTTAGAGCTGAGTAATGCTCTGGTAAACAAAAACAAACAAGCAAACAAACAAACAAAAAGAAAAACCCTTGATCTGCTTTCTGCAAGTTGTCAAGACAGAATCCCTAGTCCTGCAGACAATGCTTCCCATCTCACACAATTGAACCTTTGTGAACAGGTACTGAGGAGGAAGTGCTTAACAGCTTAGTCTCTTTCACCTCTGCAAGGATATCACTGAGGCTTTGAATCTGCAAGGATATCACTGAGGCCTTATGAAAATAAACAAAAAAGACAGACTGATATGTTATCTTTCTTTTTCTTTTCTTTTTTAATTTTTTTTTTTAAAGAATATTTATTTTCCCTTTTCTTGCCCTCAGGATCCTGCTCTGGATGCTGGTTACTGATAACCTTGCTTTCTCGTTCCTTTAACCGATTAAATCTCTTGCTCAATAATTACTGGAAAAGTCCTGACCCTCCCCTGTGACCCCTTCCTCCCTGCCATATATGGTAGACACGTGTCACTTCCTCCTACGACCCCTTCCTCCCTACCATATATGGTAGACACATGTCACTTCCTCCTGTGACCCCTTCCTCCCTACCATAT
Organism: Erinaceus europaeus; assembly: GCF_950295315.1. NCBI lineage: Eukaryota > Metazoa > Chordata > Mammalia > Eulipotyphla > Erinaceidae > Erinaceus > Erinaceus europaeus. The sequence continues at coordinate 193,018,107 of NC_080162.1, forward strand.
ATGGTAGACACGTGTCACTTCCTCCTGTGACCCATTATAAACCCTGATTTGCTGTTCAATAAATGGATTGCCCATGAGACAAGTCCCTGTGTCTTCTCTGGCCTTGACACTAGCATTGGGCATAGAGAGAGACCTGTACGGCTCCACCCCTGCTGCCTCGGAATGCATCTGGTGCACAATAGAGCAGGTAAGCCAGGAGTTTGTGCTCAGGAAAGAGGCCTCCCCACCCAAGAGTCTGACAGAGGGGAAGACAGAGAGGGGGAGAGAAAGAGAGATACCTGTAGACCTGCTTCACAGCCTGTGAGGTGACTCCCCTACAGTGGAGAGCTGGGGGCTCAAACCGGGATACTTACACCGGTCCTTGCTCTTCGTGCTACATGAGCTTAACCCGATGTGTTACAGCCAGACTCCCTATGTTATCTCTTTCAAGGACATTTTATCATTTGAAAGATGCCATCAAACTCCTCCTTCCCTCCTTCAATGCATCCCTTCCTTACTCTCTTTTTATCTCTCTCTTTTCTCTTTCCTTTCTTCTTTCCTTCCTTCCTTCCTTCCTTCCTTCTTTCTTCTCTTCCTTCCTTTCTTCTTCCAGGGCTATCACTGGGGTTTGGTGCCATCATTATGAATCCCCAACTCCCTGCAGCTAATTTTTTTTCTTTCTATTTTATTGGATAAGACAGAGAAATGGGAAAAGGGAAGATGGCAGACTGAGAAGCTGCTAGTGGCTTGAGCTCTGACCACATCTCCTGGAAATGGTAGGATTTTCTGCATTTAGTAGGCCAGTCAATAAGGGTCCTATCGGTGACACCAAGGAGGTGACTATAACTTAATTTTGGTTAAGAATTAGAGTAGGAAAAAAGGGAAAAAATTTTTTTCCTTTTAATTTTTAAGCATACCTTCCCTTCCTCCCCACCCCTCGCATAACCAGTCCCTGGGGACCAGCTCCTAGCAGGCTCCCCTGCTAGGAGCCTCATTCTTTACCAAATTCCTGTCCCACCAGGGAGTATCATTCATTCTAAGTCTATACCCTTCTGAAACCTCTGGCCTTTTTTCTTTCTAAGTAGCCAACCCCCCTCACCCTGCATAGCTAATTAAATAATTAAAAATAAATAAATAAAAAACCCTTTCCTTTCACTGCTCTTTTATGACTATTCTTTTCCTTATCTTTTTATTTTTTTCCTCTCTCTCTCTCTCTCTTTTTTTTTCTTTTTCTCATTCTTGTCATACATTCTTCCTTAATCCTACAGCTTCCAAAGCCACAGCCCCCAACCCCCACACCACCAAACAGTGTGCTTTTTTGAATTCACTGGTACACATTTGGGAATTATTTTGGGGAAGAATTCTGACTCAGTGTGGACTCTCACTGTGAGTGTCTCCGCTCAATTCCCTACCTCCTTTAGCCACCCCTAGAATATACAGTGGATAGTAGATTTGCATAACTGTCTATTTCAGCTATCCTTGTCTAGTCCTGAGGTTTTTTTTTTTTTTTTTTTCTTTTCTCATTCTTAACAATCAGCTGCCTCTGATCACAAGGTTTGAGGTAATCTGGGACAGGGTTTTTATTTATTTATTTATTTTTACCCTGCTCTATTTTACTATTAATATTATATAAAGGCATATATCTTCCCCCCCTTTAGGTTGATCAGAATTAACTCTTAGCATATATTTAAGTGCTAGGGTAGTGGGCATCTTATCTATTGTGCTAGGAACTTGTCTCCTTAATCCTACCTCCTCTACAGACTCTCCCTTCCCTCCCCCTCCTAGCTAATCAAAAAAATTAAATTAAATTAAAAATAAAGTAATAAAAAACCTTTCCTTTCACTGCTCTTTAATTACAGCTCTTTTTCTTATCTTTTCCCTTTTCTCTCTCTTGTCTCTTCTTTCTTTTTCTTTTCTTTCTTTCTTTTTTTTATCTTGTCATACACTTCTTCCTTCCTTCTTCTTTGCCTTTCTGAATTTGTGAATTATTTTGGGGAAGAAATAGGACTCAGAGTGGACTCTCTATGTGTGTATCTCTGTTCTAGTTCCCTTTCCCCTCTTGTTACCCCTAGAATATACAGTGGATAGTAGATTTGCATAACTGTCTATTCTTGCTATCCCTTCTTTCTTTTCTCTTTGTTCTTCACTGGGATTTGGTTACTATTTTTTCATGGACTGGAGAAATTGTTTGGCTAATGGGTAACAATTAAACTGCTTCAATACTTGCTTCAGTTGCTACTGTAATTCCTGAGGTTGGTGAGTGCAATTGTCATAAAGGTATTTAGTACAATGTTGTTTGTACTCAAGACACAACAACTGAGGAACAACAGAGCATAAAAAAGAAACACATAAATCAAAAAAATGGGTAGATCAAAAACAAATAAAACTGCTACTCCAATGAATGAAGACAAGAGCCCAGAAGAAACTACAAATCAGCCAGAAGTAACCATAGATAAGAAAAGTATGCAAGCAATAATAAACGTATTAATCACAGAAATGAAAACAACATTGGAGGAAAGGAATGGCAGTATTAGGGAAACAACAGTTGAGACCCCCAAGGAAAATACTGATTATCTTGAGGCAATTAGAGAACTGAAAGCTGAAATAGCTGTAATGAAGAAAGAAGCTGAGGCAAGGGAAAGCAGACTAACAGAAGCAGAAAACAAAATTAGTAAGAGGATGAGTTAGAGAAAATGAAGAAAGAGGTGAAAGAGCTTAAAAAGAGATTGAGAGACACTAAAACAACAACAGAGACATATGCAATGATCTCAAAAGAAGTAACATTTGTATAATTGGCCTGCCAGAGGAAGAAAGAGAGGAAGGGCAAGCAAACATTCTAGAGGAAATAATAGAAGAAAACTTCCCAGACCTGAATAACAGAGAGGACATCAAGATTCAAGAGGCCCAGAGAATACCAAACAGAATCAACCCAGACATGAAGACACCAAGACACATCATAGTCACAATGAAAAGAAGTAAGGATAAAGAAAGGATCCTAAAGGCTGCAAGAGAGAAACAAAAAGTCACATACAAGGGAAAACCCATAAGATTATCTGCAGATTTTTCCACTCAAACTCTAAAAGCCAGAAGGGAATGGCAAGATATCTATCGAGCCCTGAATGAAAAAGGGTTTCAACCAAGGATAATATATCCTGCTAGACTTTCATTCAAACTAGATGGAGGGATCAAAACCTTCTTAGACAAACAACAGTTAAAGGAGGCAACCATCACCAAGCCGGCCCTGAAAGAGGTTCTAAAAGACCTCTTATAAACAAGAACATCACTATAATACTTGCAATATATCAGAGCAAACAAAAAAAATTTTTTTTTCAACAATAGCACTACAATACATTAAATCCATAATATCAATAAATGTCAATGGCTTAAACTCACCCATCAAAAGGCACAGGGTGGGGGGATGGATCAGAAAACATAACCCAACCATATGCTGCTTGCAAGAATCCCATCTGTCACAACAAGATAAACACAGACTTAAAGTGAAAGGATGGAAAACTATCATACAGGCTAATGGGCCACAAAAAAGAGCAGGAACAGCCATTCTCATCTCAGACATGATAGATTTTAAATTAAATAAAGTAACAAAAGATAGGCAAGGACATTACATAATGATTAGAGGATCAATCAGCCAAGAAGACTTAACAATTATTAACATCTATGCACCCAATGAGGGACCATCTAAATACATTAAGCACCTACTGAAAGAATTTCAAAAATACATCAATAGTAATACAATAATAGTGGGAGACTTCAATACCCCACTCTCACACTTAGACAGATCAACAAAGCAGAGAACCAATAAAGATACAAGGGAATTGAATGAAGAGATTGACAGACTAGACCTCTTGGACATTTTCAGAGTCCTTCACTCCAAAAAACTGGAATACACCTTCTTTTCAAATCCACATAACACATACTCAAGGATAGACCACATGTTAGGCCACAAAGACAGCATCAATAAATTCAAGAGCATTGAAATCATCCCAAGTATCTTCTCAGACCACAGTGGAGTAAACCTAACATTTAAAAACAAACAGAAAATTATTAAAAGTCACAGAATTTGGAAACTAAACAACATACTCCTTAAGAACCACTGGGTCAGAGACTCACTCAAGCAGGAAATTCAAATGTTCCTGGAAACAAATGAAAATGAAGACACAACCTATCAAAATATTTGGGACACAGCTAAAGCAGTACTGAGAGGGAAACTTATAGCCATACAATCACATATTAAACACCAAGAAGAAGCTCAAATGAATGACCTTACTGCACACCTCAAGAACTTAGAGGATGAGGAACAAAGGAACCCTAAAGCAACCAGAAGGACAGAAATCACTAAAGTTAGAGCAGAAATAAACAACATCGAAAATAAAAGAACCATACAAAAGATCAATGAAGACAAATGTTGGTTCTTTGAAACAAAATTGACCAACCCCTAGCCAGACTCATCAAACAAAAAAAAGAGAAGACTCAAATTAATAGAATTGTAAACGATGGAGGAGATATCACAACTGACACCACAGAAATCCAGAGAATCCTGCGAAACTTCTATAAAGAACTATACGCCACCAAGCTAGAGAATCTGGAAGAAATGGAACAATTCCTAGAAGCATATGCCCTTCCAAAACTGAACCAAGAAGAACTACAAAATCTAAATGCACCAATCACAGACAAAGAAATTGAAACCGTTATTAAGAACCTCCCCAACAAAAAAAGTCCTGGACCAGATGGCTTCACAAACGAATTCTACAAAACTTTCAGGAAACAGTTAGTACCCATACTTCTTAAGCTTTTCTATAAGATTGAAGAAACAGGAATACTCCCTTCCACCTTCTTTTTTTTTTTTAATTTTTTTATTTAAGAAAGGATTAATTAACAAAACCATAGGGTAGGAGGGGTACAACTCCACACAATTCCCACCGCCCAATCTCCATATCCCACCCCCTCCCCTGATAGCTTTCCTATTCTCTATCCCTCTGGGAGCATGGACCCAGGGTCATTGAGGGTTGCAGAAGGTGTAAGGTCTGGCTTCTGTAATTGCTTCCCCGCTGAACATGGGCGTTGACTGGTCGGTCCATACTCCCAGTCTGCCTCTCTCTTTCCCTAGTAGGGTGGGGCTCTGGGGAAGCTGAGCTCCATGACATATTGGTGGGGTCTTCAATCCAGGGAAGTCTGGCCGGCATCCTGATGGCATCTGGAACCTGGTGACTGAAAAGAGAGTTAACATACAAAGCCAAACAAATTGTTGAGCAATCCTGGACCCAAAGCTTGGAAAAGTGGAGAGGAAGTATTAGGGAGGTACTCACTGCAAACTCTAGTGTACTTTTGCTTTCTTACTTTGGTGCCATACTCCAAACTCAGTCAATTTCTGCTTTGCGTTTGTACTTCTTTTTTTTTTTTTTTTTTTACATGCATAACATTCCCCAGATTCCCATTTAACAATACAACCCCCACTATTTAATTCATCATTTTTCATGGACCTGTATTCTCCCCACCCACCCACCCACCTCAGAGTCTTTTACTTTGGTGTAATACTCCAATTCCATTTCAGGTTCTACTTGTGTTTTCTTTTCTGATCTTGTTTTTCAACTTTGGCCTGAGAGTGAGATCATCCCATATTCATCCTTCTGTTTCTGACTTATTTCACTCAACATGATTTTTTCAAGGTCCATCCAAGATCGGCTGAAAACGGTGAAGTCACCATTTTTTACAGTTGAGTAGTATTCCATTGTGTATATATACCACAACTTGCTCAGCCACTCATCTGTTGTTGGACACCTGGGTTGCTTCCAGGTTTTGGCTATTACAAATTGTGCTGCCAAGAACATATGTGTACACAGATCTTTTTGGATGGATGTGTTGGGTTCCTTAGGATATATCCCCAGGAGGGGAATTGCAGGGTCATAGGGTAGGTCCATTTCTAGCCTTCTGAGAGTTCTCCAGACTGTTCTCCACAGAGGTTGTACCAATTGACATTCCCACCAGCAGTGCAGGAGGGTTCCTTTGACCCCACACCCTCTCCAGCATTTGCTGCTGTTACCTTTTCTGATGTATGACATTCTCACAGGAGTGAAGTGATATCTCATTGTTGTCTTGATTTGCATTTCTCTGACAATCAGAGACTTGGAGCATTTTTTCATGTGTTTCTCGGCCTTTTGGATCTCTTCTGTGGTGAATATTCTGTCCAAGTCCTCCCCCCATTTTTGGATGGGGTTATTTGTTGTCTTGTTGTTGAGTCTGGCAAGCTCTTTATATATGTTGGTTATTAAACTCTTATCTGATGTATGGCATGTAAAGATCTTCTCCCATTCTGTGAGGAGTCTCTTGATTTGGGTAGTGGTTTCTTTTGCTGTGAAGAAGTTTTTTAATTTGATGTAGTCCCATAGGTTTATACTTGCCTTAGTCTTCCTTGTAATTGGATTCGTTTCATTGAAAATGTCTTTAAAATTTATGCGGAAAAAAGTTCTGCCAATATTTTCCTCTAAGTATCTGATAGTTTCTGGTCTAACATCCAAGTCCTTGATCCACTTGGAATTTACTTTTGTAAATTTAATTTTGTAAATAGTTCTAGTTTATCTATCTCTTCATTTAGCTCCCTTATGTCTTTACTGATTTTCTGCCTGGATGATCTGTCAAGTTGAGATAGTGGGGTGTTGAAGTCCCCTACTATGATTGTGTTACTGTTAATATATTGCTGTAGCTCTTTCAGTAGAAGTTTGATGTATTTAGATGGCTTCTCATTGGGTGCATAGATATTAATAATTGTTAAGTCCTCTTGATTGACTGATCCTCTGAGCATTAAGTAGTGTCCATTCCTATCTTTTTTAATCTTATGTATTTTAAAGTCTATCATGTCAGATATGAGAATAGCTGTTCCTGCCCTTTTTTGTGGGCCATTGGCTTGAATGATAGTTTTCCATCCTTTCACTTTAAGTCTGTGTTTGTCTTGTTGCGTTAGGTGAGTTTCCTGTAGACAACATATTGTTGGGTTGTGTTTTCTGATCCATCTTCCTACTCTGTGTCTTTTAATGGGTGAATTCAGGCCATTGACATTTATTGATATCAAAGATTGAAGATATTTTAACGCCATTCTTGTAGAGTTTTAGAGTGTATTGATTTATGTCCTATTTGTGGTGGTCTGACTATTTATAGGAGACCTTTCAGAACTTCTTTCAGGGCAGGCTTGGTGATGGTTGCTTCCTTCAACTGTTGCTTGTCTGAGAAGGTTTTTATGCTTCCATCTAGTCTGAATGACAATCTAGCAGGATATAGTATTCTTGGCTGAAAGCCTTTCTCATTGAGCACTCGATAGATATCTTGCCATTCTCTTCTGGCCTGTAGTGTTTGTATGGAGAAGTCTGCTGCTAATCTTACGGGTTTTCCTTTGTAGGTGACTCTTTGTTTTTCTCTTGCAGCCTTCAGGATCGTTTCTTTATCCTTATTCCTTTCCAATCTAAGTATGACATGTCTTGGTGTCTTTAGGTCTGGGTTAATTCTGTTTGGGACCCTCTGGGCTTCTTGAATCTTTATGTCTTTGGTGTTGTCTAGACTAGAGAAATTTTCAGCTATTATGGCCTGGAGAATGCTTTCTTCCTCCCCTTCTCTTTCTTCCTCTGGTAAGCCAATAATGCGTATATTGTTTCTTTTGAAGTCATCCCATAGGACTCTGTTGTTGTTTTCAGCATCTCTTAATCTCTTTTTGAGATCTCTTACTTCTTTTTTAGTTGTCTCTAATTCATCCTCAATCTTGCTAATTCTGTCTTCAGCCTCATTGATTCTATTCTCTCTGCCCTCTACTGCTTTCTGGAGTTCATCTATTTTGTTGCCCTGCTGTGATACTGTTTTAGCTTGTTCAGCTAGTTGCCTTCTTAGCTCAGCGATTTCAGCTTTCAGCTCTCTAATAACCATGAGATTATTAGAATTTTCTTCCATATTCTCATTTGTTGTTCCTGAATTTCTGATTACAATTTTTTCAAATTCTTTACTCACTCCTGTTATTATTTCCTTTGCTAATGTTTGGATGTTGAACTCGTTATTTTGTGCTTCAGCCTCTGGAGGACTTTTAGCTGGACTCTTGTCCTGGTTCGAGTCTCCAATATTTTTTCTTGTTGTTTTAACCATTTTATATAAGTTAACAGTTTTTCAATCCCTGAGTTGGAGTTCAGTGGTGTAAAAGCCTTTTTTATTTTCCCCTGTAGGCTATGGGAGCCTGAGGGCTTTTAAACTATCAATAGGCTTCTTAGCTTAACCACTGACTCCTGACCAAGAGATAAAGCAGGGTGTGGCAGAGATAATCCAGTGGTTATGCAAAGAGACTTTCACAGCCCCTCAGCTATGCCACCGAGGTATAGGTCTTCTCCTGAGTTTCCCGGTTAGATCTCTGTACCCTGGTGTCCCTCCCTGTTGCTGCTCCAGATTCTGAGGGTAGTAGCAATGGAGACTCAGAGTTGTACTTGGTGAGTCTCTGGGGAGTCCTTTCCTCCCTTCAGCTGTCCCCTTGTTGGTGGAGCAGACTGGAGGTGGTGTCTCCACTGACAAACTGTGGAACTGTTAGCAGTCACTTAATCTCTCCTTAGGCCCCTCTCTCCTCTCTGTCACCAGCCACGCGTGTTTGTACTCACGGGTGATTTACTGGGTTTCTGTGGTCATTCTAGTCCTGTCTTGTTTCGGTCCGGGTGGTCTCCTTTGGTATTCCTAGTTGATCCGGGAGAGGAGAGGAGAGGAGAGAAAGCGATCTGCTGCTCGTAGCTCTGCCTCCCTTCCACCTTCTATGAAGCCAACATCACCCTGATACCAAAAGCTGATAGGGACAGAACAAAAAAGGAAAACTACAGACCAATATCTCTGATGAACATAGATGCCAAAATATTAAACAAGATCTTGGCCAACCGGATACAGCAACACATCAAAAAGTTGTTCATCATGACCAAGTGGGATTCATCCCAGGAATGCAAGGCTGGTTCAACATCCGTAAATCAATCAATGTCATTCACCACATCAATAAAAGCAAAGACAAAAACCACATGATTATCTCAATAGATGCAGAGAAAGCCTTTGACAAAATCCAACACCCATTCATGCTCAAAACTCTACAAAAAATGGGAATAGATGGGAAATTCCTCAAGATAGTGGAGGCTATATATAGCAAACCTACAGCCAACATCATACTCAATGGACAGAAGCTGAAAGCATTCCCCCTCAGATCGGGGACTAGACAGGGCTGTCCACTGTCACCATTACTCTTCAACATAGTATTGGAAGTTCTTGCCATAGCAATCAGGCAAGAGAAAGAAATCAAAGGAATACAGATTGGAAGGGAAGAAGTCAAGCTCTCACTATTTGCAGATGATATGATAGTATACATAGAAAAACCTAAAGAATCCAGCAGAAAATTACTGGAAGTTATTAGGCAATATAGCAAGGTATCAGGCTACAAAATCAATGTACAAAAATCAGTGGCATTTCTTTATGCAAACACCAAATATGAAGAAGAAGACATCCAGAAATCATTCCCCTTTACTGTTTCAGCAAAATCAATCAAATACCTAGGAATAAAGTTGACCAAAGAAGTGAAAGACTTGTATGCTGAAAACTATGAGTCACTACTCAAGGAAATAGAAACTGATACCAAGAAATGGAAAGATATCCCATGTTTATGGATTGGAAGAGTAAATATCATCAAAATGAATATTCTCCCCAGAGCCATATACAAATTTAATGCAATACCCATCAAAGTTCCACCAAGCTTCTTTAAGAGAATAGAACAAACACTATAATCATTTATCTGGAACCTGGAAACACCTAGAATTGCCAAAACCATCTTGAGGAAAAGGAACAGAAATGGAGGCATCACACTCCCAGACCTTAAAATATATTATAAAGCCATCATCATCAAAACAACATGGTACTGGAACAAAAATAGGCACACAGACCAGTGGAACAGAATTGAAAGCCCAGAAATAAATCCCCACACCTATGGACATCTAATCTTTGATAAGGGGGCCCAAAGCATTAAATGGAAAAAGGAGGCTCTCTTCAATAAATGGTGCTGGGAAAACTGGGTTGTAACACGCAGAAGAATGAAATTGAACCACTTTCTCTCACCAGAAACAAAAATCAACTCCAAATGGATGAAACACCTAGATGTCAGACCAGACACAATCAAATACTTAGAGGAAAACATTGGTAAAACACTTTCCGACCTACACCTCAAGGACATCTTTGATGAATCAAACCCAATTGCAAGGAAGACTAAAGCAGAAAACAAACCAATGGGACTATATCAAATTGAAAAGCTTCTGCACATCCAAAGAAACTATTAAACAAACAGAGAGACCCCTCACAGAATGGGAGAAGATCTTCACATGCCAGACATCAGACAAGAAACTAATCACCAAAATATATAAAGAGCTCAGCAAACTTAGCACCAAAAAAGCAAATGACCCCATCCAAAAATGGGCAGAGGAAATGAACAAAACATTCACCTCAGAGGAGATCCAAAAGGCTAACAAACATATGAAAAACTGCTCTAGGTCACTGATTGTCAGAGAAATGCAAATTAAAACAACACTAAGATACCACCTCCCTCCTGTAAGAATGGCATACATCAATGGCATACATCTGGAATGGCATACATCTGGAAAACTCTCAGAAGGCTAGACATGGACCTTCCATATGATCCAGTAATTCCTCTCCTGGGGTTATACCCCAAGGACTCCATAACACCCAACCAAAAAAAGGTGTGTACTCCTATGTTCATAGCAGCACAATTCATAATAGCTAAAACCTGGAAGCAACCCAGGTGCCCACCACCAGATGAGTGGCTGAGAAAGCTGTGGTACATATACACAATGGAATACTACGCAGCTCTCAAGAACAATGACCCATCTTGGACAGAGCTAGAAGGAATTATGTTAAGTGAGCTAAGTCAGAAAGATAAAGATGAGTATGGGATGATCCCACTCATCAACAGAAGTTGACTAAGAAGATCTGAAAGGGAAACTAAAAGCAGGACCTGACCAAATTGTAAATAGGGCACCAAAGTAAAAACCCTGTGGTGAGGGGTAGACATGCAGTTTCCTGGACCAGTGGGGGATGGGAGTGGGTGGGATGGATGGGTCACATTCTTTTGGTTCTGGGAATGGTGTTTATGTACACTCCTAGTAAAATGTAGTCATATAAATCATTAGTTAATTAATATGAGAGGGGGAAAATCAGTGGTATGTCTCAAAGTTTTTCAAAACACAAGCTGAATCTTTTCAATATATAGACTGTGTTTGATATGCGGACTCTCTCAAAAGCCTAGACCAAGTAGATCAGAAGCATCCAATAGCACAGCTATATACAAGATACTGGGTACTGTACAGCAAACCCTAACAAAAGGACTTTTCAAAGTTAACCCAATTACCAAATAATGTGATGATAACATTAACTATCGATTGTCTTTTTGAACCTTAAGACAGCAGGAACCCCACATCTCCACTATAGAGCCTCTACTTCCCCCAGTCCTGGAACCCTTGGATAGGGCCCACTTTCCCATATGCCTCTCCCAATCCATATCAAATAATATTGCATCCACCGATCACAACCTAACCAATGCAACGATTGCCACCTCAACATGCTTCACTTCAGACTGTGCCCAGAGACTTCACATGTGGAATGACAACCCTTCAGCTTCATTATTCGGGTGAGACCTTTCCTTTCATAGTATACTCTAATTTTATCTCAGGTGGTTCACTTTCTAACAAAGTCCCAAAACCTAGATATACACCAGTCTGTGAGAGAGAACATGTGTTCACACGTATCCATAAACTACTGCATAATATATACCTGAAAGCAGAAATATACTAGAGTTTGCAGTGAGTACCTCCCTAACACTTCCTCTCCACTATTCCAAGCTTTGGGTCCATGATTGCTCAGCAATTTGTTTGGGTTTGTATGTTAACTCTCTTTTCAGTCACCAGGTTCCAGATGCCATCAGGATGCTGCCAGGCTTCCCTAGACTGAAGACCCCACCAATGTGTCCTGGAGCTCCACTTCCCCAGATACCCACCCTACTAGGGAAAGAGAGAGGCAGACTGGGAGTATGGACCGACCAGTCAATGTCCATGTTCAGCGGGGAAGCAATTACAGAAGCCAGACATTCCACCTTCTGCAACCCACAATGACCCTAGGTCCATGCTCCCAGAGGGATGGAGAATGGGAAAGCTATCAGGGGAGGGGGTGGGATATGGAGATTGGGTGGTGGGAATTGTGTGGAGTTGTACCCCTCCTACCCTATGGTTTTGTTAATTAATCCTTTCTTAAATAAAATAATTTAAAAAAAAAGACAGAGAAATGGAGAGGGGTGGGAGGGACAGAGAAGGAGAGAGAAAGACAGACATCTGCAGACCTGCTTCACCGATCATGAAGTGTTCTCCCTGCAGCTGGGGAGTGGGGGCTGGAACCTGGGCCCTTGTACACGGTAACATGTGCACTTAACCACAGCTCAGCTCCATCACGAGGCTTTCAACTGGATGAGCAGAGAGATGAGATCTATTCTACTTTTAGTCCCTATGAGCTATTATGGATTATCCCCTCTCTACCCGCCCCCAAAGTTGGAGGAACATGGTATGAACCATTCTGGAAAATATTGTCATCAATGGAAACACCTCATTATATGGGGTGGAAAGAAGGAAAGTGTGTGTGTGTGTGTGTGTGTGTGTGTGTGTGTGTGTGTGTGTTCAGGGTGTGTTGGATGAAGTGCCAGGGTTAGATTGCACATTTTCCCCAGAGGGGGGTTCCACATGTTCTCAAAATGTACACTGTGTACTCAATCTGACATCTTCCTTCTGCAGGGCTCAGACAGAGTTCCCTTCTTAGGGACGACATGTATTGGTGGAAGCTGTTGTGATTTCAGGCTTTCCTTTCTTCCTTCCAGCCTTTCTTTCCTCCTTTCTTTCTTTCTTTCTTTCTTTCTTTCTTTCTTTCTTTCTTTCTTTCTTTCTTCTTTCTTTCTTTCTTTCTTTCTTTCTTTCTTTCTTTCTTTCTTTCTTTCTTCCTTTTTAAAAATTTTCTTTATTATCTTCATTTATTGGACAAAGACAGCCAGAAGTTGAGAGGAAAGGGGGTGGTAGAGAGGGAGAGAGACAGAGAGACACCTGCAGCACTGCTTCACCACTCGTAATGTTTCTTCCCTGCAGATGAGGGGGCTTGAACTTGGGCCCTAGCGCATGGTACCATATGTGTTCAACTAGGTGCACCACTGCCCAGCCCCCCCTTTTTTTTCTGTGTGTAGCAAAGGCCTTGTACATGCATAACAGCCCCACTCTTGAGTTGACTTTTTCATTCAATTTTTGCTTAAGTGTGTGTGTGTGGGGGGGGATGAGAGTGGGGAGTGGGGGGGGAGAGGGAGAGGGAGGGACTGATACCACACTATGTCTCCACCCTTCATAGACCTTCACTTGGTCCTGTGTTGCTCCCACATGGATGGTGGGGACCAAACCCAGCAGCCTGACCTGCAGTATGACTTTCTTTCCATAGTGAACTATCTTCTGGCCTATTCGGTTTCTACTGTGAATTTCAGAATTCTTTCTGATATCTAATGATAGTGCTTCCCATATCCTTTTCAAACTTTGAATCTTGGATGCTTTTCTGACTGGTGGTATTGCCACAGTAGATGAAAAGGAGAAGTCAGTTGCATCTGTTAATCAAGAAATCAAAACACAATAAAACATCTGATGAAAGTGTGATGGACTGAAATAGGGTTTTGTAATTGTTTAGTCTGAAATTTTAGTTTCTTTCCTTTTTTTTTTTTCTTGTGATCTCAACTTTAATTGGCCTCTCTAAACCAATTTTTCTTTTTTTTTAAAATTTTTTTATTTATAAAATGGAAATATTGACAAAACTATAGGATAAGAGAGATACATTTCCACACAATGTCCACCCCTGGAGGAAATCGTAGCTAGTTAGTTAGTTATTTTGTTTGTTTCTTCCTTTTTTCTGCCATCAGGATTATCACTGGGGCTTGGTGCCAGCACTACGAATCCACCACTCCTGATGGCCATTTTTTTCTTCCTTCCTTCCTTCCTTCCTTCCTTCCTTCCTTCCTTCCTTCCTTCCTTCCTTCCTTCCTGTCTCCCTCCCTCCCTTCCTTTCTCCATACATTTTTCTCTTATTTTTATTGGATAGGACAGAGAGAAATGGAGAGAGGAGGGGAGACAGAGAGGAGGAGAGAAAGACAGACACCTGCAGACCTGCTGCACTGCTTGTGAGTTGGGGTGGGGTGCAGGGATTTGAACCCAGTTCCTTGTGCTTGATAATATGGGTGCACCACCATCCCACCCCATTTATTTTCTCTTTTCTTTTCTTCCTTCCTTCCTTCCTTCCTTCCTTCCTTCCTTCCTTCATTTCTTTTTCTTTTCTTTTCTTTTCTTTTCTTTTCTTTTCTTCTGGGGCTTGGTGCCTGAACCATGAATCCACTGCTCCTGGAGACCTTTTTTGTCCCCTTTTGTTGCCATTGTTGTTGTAGCCTTGTTGTGGTTATTATTATTGTTGTTGATGTCATTCGTTGTTGGACAGGACAGAGAGAAATGGAGAGAGGAGGGGAGACAGAGAGGAGGAGAGAAAGATGGACACCTGCAGACCTGCTTCACCGCCTGTGATGTGACTCCCCTGCAGGTGGGGAGCCGGGGGCTTGAACTGGGATCCTTAGGTCATCTGTCCTTGTGCTTTGCGCCAGGAGCGCTTAACCCATGGCGCTATCAGCCGACTCCCCCCTTTCTTTTTTTAAAAATAATATGGGAATGTAAAACTTTGACATCGGGAGTATTCAAGTATATTCAAGTGCTGATTTACAGAAAAACTTTCCTCCATTGTTAAAAGTTTTACATTACTATGGCATTTTTGTAACTGAATTTTTCAAATCACTGTTAGTTAAACTCCAGACGCTATTCAATTATTCTTAGTTTTCCCAGTAACATACTCTTCCTATTTCAGTCCTAAGGGGCCAGGTGGTGGTATACCTGGTTAATCACTCACATTACTGTGTGCAAGGACCCAGGTTCAAGCCACTGGTTCCCAACTGCAGGGGGAAAGCTTCACAAGTGGTGAAGCAGGTCTGCAGGTGTCCATCTTTCTCTCTCCTTCTCTATCTCTCCCTTCCCTCTTGATTTCAAGTCGACTCTATGCAGGACATAAATAAAGATAATATTCCAGTTTTAGTCTAAGCTTCCAAGTTGAATTTTATTTTATTTATTTATTTTAACATGTTTTATCTGGGAGGTGGTGCAGTGGATAAAGCATTGGACTCTCAAGCATGAAGTCCCGAGTTTGAGCCCTGGAAGCACTCGTACCAGAGTGATGTCTGGCTCTTTGTCTCCTTCTAATTTATTAATGAGAATGAGAAAGACAGAAAGAGAGAGAGAAAATATCATATTGTTCTAGATTCTGGGAACACAACAATGAACAAGAAAAAAAAAAGCCCTGCCTTTTTGTAGTGAATATTAACACAACAGAATAAAGACAATATTCTCTACTCTGGGTGTTTGTATTTTCTTTACCATCTCTTGTAAGTACAACTTATTATTATTATCATTATTATATTTATTTATTTTCCCTTTTGTTGCCCTTGTTTTTTATTGTTGTAGTTATTGATGTCATCATTGTTGGATAGGACAGAGAGAAATGGAGAGAGGAGGGGAAGACAGAGAGGGGGAGAGAAAGACAGACACCTGCAGACCTGCTTCACTGCCTGGAAGTGACTCCCCGGCAGGTGGGAAGCTGGGGACTTGAACCGGGATCCTTACAACGGTCCTTGCGCTTCGCGCCATGTGTGCTTAACCCGCTACAGTACAACTTATTACTATTGTTATTACCTGTTATGAGGTAATCCAAGACAGTTTTACCATAAGATTCATCATTTAGGGAGCCAGGTGGTGGTGCCCTGGTTACCATGTGCGAAGACCTGGGTTCAAGCCCCCAGATCCCATCTGCAGAGGGAAATCTTTGTGAGTGGTGAAGCAGGGCTCCAGATGTCTCTCTGTCTCTCTTTCCCTTACCTCTCAATCTCTGGCTATCTCTATTCAATAAATAAAATAAAGATAATAAAAAATTTAAAAAAGATTCATAATTTAATCACATCTGCAAAAACCTCTCTCTAGATCACATAACGATCACAGATGCTGAAGATTAGAATATACATAGATTGGGAGTTGGGCTGTAGTACAGCTGGTTAAGCGCATGTGGCGCAAAGTGCAAGGACTGGCCTTAGGATCCCGTTTGGATACCCCAGCTCCCCACCTGCAGGGGAGTCCCTTCACAGGCGGTGAAGCAGGTCTGCAAGTGTCTGTCTTTCTCTCCCCCTCTCTGTCTTCCCCTCCTCTCTCCATTTCTCTCTGTCCTATCCAACAACGATGACATCAACAACAACAATAACTACAACAATAAAAAACAACAAGGGCAACAAAAGGGAATAAATAATTAAAAATAAATAAAAAACCAGAATATACACAGATCTTCTTGTGGTAACAGTTCAAATCACTACAGGCAAGAAGAACAAATAGAGCTTCTTAAAAAACAGAGACAAAAACAAAGAAGCCAGATAGATGGTGGTGTACCTGGTTACATGCTCACATTATAATGTACTTTATAGTGCTCAAGGACCCAGGTTCAAATCTCTGGTCTGCCCCACCTGCAAGGGAAAAGCTGGAAGCAGGGACCACTGTCACCACATGATGTGGGAGGAGAAAGGACAAATACACTCTGTGTGGTAGCTCGGAACAACGACAAGCAGGCTAACTTGGTACTACTGCTTCTCTCTGCACCATTCAGTCTGGCTCCAGAAGGCAGAGGTGTGGGCAAGCCCCAGAGCAGTGAATTGGATAGTGCATCTAAGCAATTATTACTTAGTGTGTCAGGAAAATGCTCCAAGACACCTAGATTTATGAGCCAAGGCAGATGGCTTGGCTGGCTGCATAAACACCTCCAAGGAGATAGCCTGGGACCTTCAGGGTCAAGTGAGTCTGAAGGAGAAACTGGTGTTTGGAAAGCAATTATAGAGGTTCCTCCTCCTCCTCCTCCTCTTTCTCCTCCTCCTCCTCCCTCCTCCTTATCCCTCCTTATCCTCCTTTTTTCTCATGTGAGAGTTTGCTGCAAGCATTCACAGGCATGAGGCATCCAACAAACAAACAGGGAATGGTTCACTCAGAGGATGGAATCAGTGACTCACGGCAGTGCAGGCCACACGGACCTGCAGATAGAATGGTGTTCATCTGCTGGCGACAGGACTGGAGTTGATGCAGAGAGCTGGTAGCCTGGCTTCCATTCACCAAGTCTGCTGTATTCCAAATGTTCAAAGTAGGCAGTCTGCGTGGCCAGGGAGGCTATTTTGCAGCAGAGCATTTGCTTGCATGCCTGAAGCCCTGGGTTCTATGCCCTGCACAGCATACATTGGTACAACAGTAGAGTGGTGCTCTAATCTCTCTCACCAACAAGAAATATGAGCATTCCTGTGCAGTGGAGCTCCCTTGCCAACCATGCGGAGCCCACTGGACTCTGTGTGCACTCCCACCCCATGGCCCAGTCTGTTGGTCTGCTTCTAAATTCTGCTTATAAGACCTTCTGTTTTGATCGTCATGTTAGGTTTGCTTGTATTGCTTAACACTGTGGTCTATTTACATAATCATTGTTTTCATTGGTTTAATCCCCATTGGTTCCTGCGCTTTTTCCTTCTTCCCACCCCCTATCCTACATACTTCCTCTTCCTGACACTTCCGCCTCAGGAGATATAAAGGAGAGTATTTTCTAATGAATAGAGATTAGATTGTTGAACTGCATCCCCGCTCGTCAATGAAGATTGAACTGCGTTCCCAGCTCAGCCATGAGTCCCTGGTCGTCTCTCTCCTGCCCGTGAAGCTAGTTTGGTATCTGGCGCCCAAACTGGGACTGGCACCAGTCTGTCTATTTCCTCTCCTCAGTGCGGTTCTATTGTCTTTATAGGTGTCTTTCCTGAGAGTGCTTCCTAATAAATGTCCTGCGTGCATGTTTGAATATATCTTTGTTCTCAGGAAATGCAGCCCAAGACACAGAGAAGCATGAGAGGAGGAGAAATAGCCAGGAGAGATGAGCATTCTCCCAGGCTCACGACTGATGCGAAATACTCTTGGTGCCCCTGCTTCCTCTCTGTCCCTGTGCATGCACCTCTTTCTCCCACACGCACATGCAAACACACACAATTTAGATTTCACTACACATTTTTCTTTTTAAAAATCTTATTTTGATTAAATTAATTTTAATTTAAACAATTTAATAAAATTTTCATTAAAAGGGGTACAATTCTCACCACCAGAACTCCATATCCCATCCCCTCCCCTGATAGCTTTCCTATTCTTTATCCCGCTGGGAATATGGACCCAGGGTCATTATGCGGTGCAGAAGGTGGAAGGTCTGGCTTCTGTAATTGCTTCCCTATTGAACATGGGCATTGACAGGTTGATCTGTACTCCCAGCCTGCCTCTCTCTTTCCCTAGTGGGGTGGGGCTCTGGGGAAGCGGGGCTCCAGGACACATTGATGGGGTTGTCTGTCCAGGGAAGTCTGGTTGGCTTCATGGTAGCATCTAGAACCTGGTGGCTGAAAGAAGAGTTAACATATAAAGCCAAACAAATTGTTGACTCATCATGAACCTAAAGGCTGGAATAGTTCAGATGAAGAGTTGGGATCTCTGTTTTGAAAATAGCTAGTAGGTCTATTTTAGGTATATTCCAACGGGCTCATGACTTTATTAATTTTTGCCTGAGCCTGACATCTGATATGCAGGTAGATCCAGGTTATTGTCTGGGGAGATGATGTCATGGCCGGAAAAAGGGCTAGAAAGCTGGATCAGGGAAGAGAATAGCTCCCAAATATGGGGAAAGTCACTACATATTTTTTAAACTGCCACTAGGTGGAGAACTTGCATCAAGATAGTTACTCAAATCGTGAGGCCCTGTTAGCCAGTCTTTGTAACTGAATTTGTTTTGTTTGGTTGCTTATTTATTTATTTATTTATTCAACCATTATGGAAATGAAATGATGAATTCCAGCCGACAATGAAGTGCATTTATGACTTTTCTTAGTGGTCTAAGTGTTTCAGACAGTACAGGCCTGAAAACATTATACAGAATTACATTTCTCTGATGATTGACTGTTACTTTGGAATGGTTTTAGTAGGGGAAAAAAAATGAACTGTGTGAGGACAAGGCTAAAATTTCCACATAATCATTTTTGCTGAACACTGCTTCTTGATTAGTTTATTGTGATTTATTCTAAGTCTCTCAAATTTGTAAGATGATGCATTTTTGAATTTCTGGAAGTGAGTATTGATTGGGAGATAAGTGCAGATTAAGAAAATAATTTTATTCATTAAAAAGATTTATTCATTTATGCACTTTTTGCATTTCAGTTTTCAAACACTGAACAAAATATTTCTTTTCATCCACATTGCTATTCTTGCTGATTATCGAGGCCACAGAATGTAGGCTAATAGAATTTAGTATACTGTGCATTCTTGGTTGCAGCTCTGAGCAGTAGGAATGTGGCCCCAATTCAACAGCCAGTCAGCCCCACAGAGGAACAATTCACCTGGTTCTAGGTGAGGGTGTTATGTGGGCTTGTTTCTGTTGCCAGAGTCAAAAGCCATAGGCAGCATGGCTGGTCTATGGTCTATGCCTAACCTGAGTACAGTCCCAAAAGGACTCCTTTAGAGTTTCAACCTGGGTCTTTCACTCTGGGTGTACTTTAATTTTCTTTTAATATATATTTTACTTTTTTTTGTTTGAAAAAGAATCTTTAAAAATTATATTTATTTTTTTTATTGGATAGAGACAGCCAGAATTGAGAAGGAAGGAGGTTACAGGGAGGGAGAGAGACAGAGAGAGACACCCACAACACTGCTTTACCACTTGTAAAGCTTTCTCCCTGCACGTGGGGACTGGGGGCTTGAACCTGGGTCCTTGCACATGTGTGTTCAACCAAGTGTGCCACCAACCAGCTATTATATTTTACTTTTTTAGATAGAGACAGAGAAGATAGAGAAGACAGGGAACTAGATAGACCACAACCCCAAAGTTTTCATCACTGTGGTGGGGGTCAGTCCTGAACCTGGATTGAGCAAATGGCAAAGTAATGCATTATTATCCAAGTGAGATATTTCACTGGTCCATGGGCACAATTTTTTTTTTTTGCCTCCAGGGTTATTGCTGGGACTCGGTGCTGGCACTACAAATCCACTGCTTCTGGCGGCCATTTTTTTCCATTGTTGTTGTTGCTGCTGTTGTAGTTGTTGGATAGGACAGAGAGAAGTTGAGAGAGGAGGGGGATACAGAGAGGGGGAGAGAAAGGTAGACACCTGCAGGTCTGCTTCACTGCTTGAGAAGCGACGCCCCTGCAGGTGGGGAATCCCCAGGCTCTAACGCGGGGCTCGAACTGGGATCTTTACACTTGTCCTTGTGCTTCACACTATGCGTGCTTGACCTGCTGGGCCACCACCTGGCCTACCCATGGGTACGCTTTTAAAGCAGGTTCTATCAGGCCATCACCTGCCTGCTGCTTTGATGGCACTTGCACTAGAAAACCCTTTTTTTAAAAAAAAAATAAATAAATTTTATTTATTTCCTTTTTGTTGCCCTTGTTTTTATTGTTGTTGTAGTTATTGTTGTTGATGTCATCGTTGTTGGATAGGACAGAGAAAATGGAGAGAGGAGGGGAAGACAGACACCTGCAGACCTGCTTCACCACCTGTGAAGGGACTCCCCTGCAGTTGGGGAGCCGGGGGCTTGAACCAGGTTCCTCATGCGGGTCCTTGCGCTTTGCGCCACATGTGCTTAACCCGCTGTGCTACCGCCCTACTCCCTTGGAAAATACTTTTTGAGATGAATATTTCCAGTTGACTTGATAATAGGGAACATTACCTTTGAACCGCAATTGAGTGAATAACTTTTTTTTGTCTCTTCTTACCCTTCTGTTTTTTTAATCCATTAACCTTACTTAATTTTTCAAATTAAGTAAGGTTAATGGATTAAAAAAAATGCATTGGATCGACCTTCTCGTGGTGCATGCCGTGAGTACCCATTCATTGGGGAAACTGACGATCCTTCCTAGCCGACTGAATCCACATGGATCCCAGTCACTTTCAAAGCCAGCAACAAGCAGCTCCTGACAGCTTTCAACCTGACCTGTTGACTGGCTACGGAAGAAGGGAAAACGCTAGAAGAAGAAGAAGAACTTAATTTTTTTTGTTGTTTTGTTAAAAACCAATGAGATTTCAGCCTGGAAAGTGGTACAGTGGATAAAGCATTGGGCCTTTAAACATGAAGTCCCAAATTCAATCTCAGGTACAGTGATGCCAGGATGATACTCTGGCTTTCTTGCCCCTTCTCTTATAGATAAATAAATCTTAAAATACAAAACAAAACACTGGTAGCACAGCGGGTTAAGCGCAGGTGGCGCAAAGCGCAAGGACCAACGTAAGGATCCCGGTTCCAGCCCCCGACTCCCCACCTGCAGGGGGGGTCGCTTCACAAGTGGTGAAGCAGGTTTGCAGGTGTCTGTCTTTCTCTCTCCCTCTCTGTCTTCCTCTTCTCTCTCCATTTCTCTCTGTCCTATCTAACAATGGCGACATCAATAACAACAATAATAACTACAACAACAATGAAAAACAACAAGAGCAACAAAAGAAAAAATAAATCTTTAAAAATTAAAATAAAAAAATCACTGTGAATATTTATTTTTTTCTTGTTATTTAAATATCTGTGCAATATTCATCATTTTGTCACTTGACCCCCAAACCCTTTACAGAAAAGTTTATTGATTCCTGCTTTAAAGGGCATGCTTACCTTTTACGTTTCCTAAAACTGTAGGTAAAATAGTCTGTGAATTTTTTTTTTTTTTTCTACAGGTGACTGACTACCAAAGTATTTAGAATCATCGGTCTTGCTGGACAAGGATCTGTTCAAGGTCAACAATGGTAGTGACAATCAACAATTGCACTGACTTTAATAGTTATCATAACTGCCGGCTTGCCTTCCCTGGGCAGACAATCTGACCAGTGTGTCCTGGAACCCCACCTCTCTAAAGCCCTGCCCCATTAGGGAAAGATAGAAACAGGCCAGGGGTGTGGATCAACCTGTCAACGCCCATGTCCAGTAGAGAAGCCCCACTACAGAAGACAGCCATAAAGATCTTTGGTCCATACTCCCAGAAGAATAAACAATAGGGAACCTTCCAATGGAGGGGAGGGTATGTGGTGGGAATTGGACCCTTCTTATTATCACTCAATCTTGTTAATCAGTATTTAATCACTAACAGTTACAATAAAAAGAAGTTGAAAAATAAGAAAACACAAAGCAGAACTTGGATTGGGTTTGGTGTACTGCACCAAAGTAAAGGACTCTGGAGTGGGGTGAGGGTTCAGGTCCTGGAACATGATGGCAGAGGACCAAAAGGGGGTGGAGTTGTTCTGTGGAAAACTGAGAAATGTTACATATGTACACATTACTGTAGTTTATTTTATTTTTTACTGTATTTTATTGTCGACTGTCAACCATTAATCCCCAATAAAGGAAAAAAGAAAAAAAAGCTGTCAAAATCATTCCATTTCAGGGGCTAGGAATTGGGCACATCTGATAGGGCACACATGTTACAATGTGCAAGGACCCTGGTTCAAGTCCCAGAGCCCCACTTGCAAGGGTGAAGCTTCATGAATGGTGAAGCAGTGCTGCATGTATCTCTCCTTCTTTCTCCCTCTCTTCTCTCAATCTTTCTTTCCAAAATAGATCAGTAAAATAAAAAATAAATTATAAAATTTTCCCATAACCTTTAAAGATTATTTATGTATTTATGAAAGAAGGTGAGGGAGAAAGAACCAGAGCACCACTTTGGCACACGTGACACTTGAAAGTGAATTAGAGACCTCATGCTTCAGAGTCCAGTGCTTATCTACTGCACAAGCTTCCAGGGTCTGATGGAATAGCTCACCTGAGAAGAGGCTTGCTTTGCCGTGCATGCGACGAAGGCTTGAGTCCCTGCCACACCATGTGGGGATACTGTGGTACTGGGGAACTTTTGGTGCCATGGTGTTTCTCTTTCTCTCCATTTCCTTTTAACAATATTTTATTTATTAATGGTTGTTTCCGTAGTGTAGTGGTTATCACGTTCGCCTCACACAATATTTTATTTATTTATTGGATAGAGACAGAGAGAAAACAGTAGACAGTGGAGAGATTGAAAGCAGGAGGGAGAGAGAGAGAGAGACCTGCAGCACTGTTTCACCACTTGTGAAGCTTTCCCCTGCCGGTGAGGATCATGGGTTTGAACTAGAGTCCTTGCACATTGTAGCATGTGCACTTAACTGAGTACACCACCACCTAACCCAGTCCCTATCCCTTCCTTCCTTCTATCCATCCATCCTTCCTTCCTTCCTTCCTTCCTTCCTTCTTTCTTTCTCTCTCTTTCTTTCTTTCTTTTTTCCTTCCTTCCTTTCACTCTCTCTCTCTCTCCTCTCTCTCTCTCTCTCTTTCTTTCTTTCTATTTTTATTTATAAAATGGAAACATGGGCAAGACCATAGGACAAGAGGTGTACAATTCCACACAGTTCCCACCACCAGAACTCCACATGCCATCCCCTCCCCTGATAGCTTTCCTATTCTTTAACCCTCTGGGAGCATGGACCCAGGGTCATTGTGGGATGCAGAAGGTGGAAGGTCTGGCTTCTGTAATTGCTTCCCTGCTGAACATGGGCATTGACAGGTGGATCCATACTCCCAGCCTGTCTCTTTCTTTCCCTAGTGGGGTAGGGATCTGGGGAGGTGGGGCTCCAGGACACATTGTTGGGGCCATCTGCCCAGTGAAGTCAGGTTGGAATCATGATAGTGTCTGGAACATGGTGGCTGAAAAAGAGTTAAGATATAAGGCAGAACAAATTGTTAACTAATCATGAACCTAAAGACAAGAATATTGCAGACCTTTGGTGGTGGGAATGATATTAATATAAACTCCTATTAAAGTATAGTCTCACAAATCACTATTCAATTTATATGAGAGTAGAAAAATGGATTGAATGTCTCAATTTTTTTGTTGCGTAGACTATAGTTCTGAGTATATGTTCCTTCAATCTAAGCCCTTAAGACTTCAAATCAGGATTCGACTTCCGGAGGCGGAGCTACGAGCAGCAGATCGCTTTCTCTCCTCTCCTCTCCTCTCCCGGATCAACTAGGAATACCAAAGGAGACCACCCGGACTGAAACAAGACAGGACTAGAATGACCACAGAAACCCAGTAAATCACCCGTGAGTACAAACACGCGTGGCTGGTGACAGAGAGGAGAGAGGGGCCTAAGGAGAGATTAAGTGACTGCTAACAGTTCCACAGTTTGTCAGTGGAGACACCACCTCCAGTCTGCTCCACCAACAAGGGGACAGCTGAAGGGAGGAAAGGACTCCCCAGAGACTCACCAAGTACAACTCTGAATCTCCATTGCTACTACCCTCAGAATCTGGAGCAGCAACAGGGAGGGACACCAGGGCACAGAGATCTAACTGGGAAACTCAGGAGAAGACCTATACCTATACCTATACCTGGCATAGCTGAAGGGCTGTGAAAGTCTCTTTGCATAACCACTGGATTATCTCTGCCACACCCTGCTTTATCTCTTGGTCAGGAGTCATTGATTAAGCCAAGAAGCCTATTGATAGTTTAAAAGCCCTCAGGCTACCATAGCCTACAGGGGAAAAAAAAAAAGGCTTTTACACCACTGAACTCCAACTCAGGGATTGAAAAAACTGTTAACTTATATAAAATGGTTAAAACAACAAGAAAAAATATTGGAGACTCGAACCAGGACAAGAGTCCAGCTAAAAGTCCTCTAGAGGGCGAAGCACAAAACAACGAGTTCAACATCCAAACATTAGCTAAGGAAATAATAACAGGAGTGAGTAAAGAATTTGAAAAAATTGTAATCAGAACTGCAGGAACAACAAATGAGAATATGGAAGAAAATTCTAATAATCTCATGGTTATTAGAGAGCTGAAAGCTGAAATCGCTGAGCTAAGAAGGCAACTAGCTGAACAAGCTAAAACAGTATCAGAGCAGGGCAACAAAATAGATGAACTCCAGAAAGCAGTAGAGGGAAGAGAGAATAGAATCAATGAGGCTGAAGACAGAATTAGCAAGATTGAGGATGAATTAGAGACAATTAAAGAAGAAGTAAGAGATCTCAAAAAGAGATTAAGAGATGCTGAAAACAACAACAGAGTCCTATGGGATGACTTCAAGAGAAACAATATACGCATTATTGGCTTACCAGTGGAAGAAAGAGAAGGGGAGGAAGAAAGCGTTCTCCAGGCCATAATAGCTGAAAATTTCTCTAGTCTAGACAACACCAAAGACATAAAGATTCAAGAAGCCCAGAGGGTCCCAAACAGAATTAACCCAGACCTAAAGACACCAAGACATGTCATACTTAGATTGGAAAGGAATAAGGATAAAGAAAGGATCCTCAAGGCTGCAAGAGAAAAACAAAGAGTCACCTACAAAGGAAAACCCATAAGATTAGCAGCAGACTTCTCCATACAAACACTACAGGCCAGAAGAGAATGGCAAGATATCTATCGAGTGCTCAATGAGAAAGGCTTTCAGCCAAGAATACTATATCCTGCTAGATTGTCATTCAGACTAGATGGAAACATCAAAACCTTCTCAGACAAGCAACAGTTGAAGGAAGCAACCATCAACAAGCCTGCCTTGAAAGAAGTTCTGAAAGGTTTCCTATAAACAACCAGACCACCACAAATAGAACATATATCAAAACACTCTAAAACTCTACAAGAATGGCGTTAAAATATCTTCAATCTTTGATATCAATAAATGTGAATGGCCTGAATTCACCCATTAAAAGACACAGAGTACGAAGATGGATCAGAAAACACAACCCAACAATATGTTGTCTACAGGAAACTCACCTAACGCAACAAGACAAACACAGACTTAAAGTGAAAGGATGGAAAACTATCATTCAAGCCAATGGCCCACAAAAAAGGGCAGGAACAGCTATTCTCATATCTGACACGATAGACTTTAAAATAGATAAGATTAAAAAAGATAGGAATGGACACTACTTAATGCTCAGAGGATCAGTCAATCAAGAGGACTTAACAATTATTAATATCTATGCACCCAATGAGAAGCCATCTAAATACATCAAACTTCTACTGAAAGAGCTACAGCAATATATTAACAGTAACACAATCATAGTAGGGGACTTCAACACCCCACTATCTCAACTTGACAGATCATCCAGGAAGAAAATCAGTAAAGACATAAGGGAGCTAAATGAAGAGATAGATAAACTAGAACTATTGGACATTTTCAGAGTCATTCATCCCAAGAAACTGGAATACACATTTTACTCAAATCCACATGGATCATTCTCAAGGATAGACCATATGTTAGGCCACAAAGACAGCATCAGCCTATTCAAGAGCACTGAAATCATCCCAAGCATCTTCTCAGACCACAGTGGAATTAAACTAACACTTAACAATCAACAAAAGATTAGTAACAGTGCCAAAATGTGGAAGCTCAACAGTACACTTCTTAACAACTTCTGGGTCAAAGAGGAAATCAAGGAAGAAATCAAAATGTTTCGAGAGTTCAATGAAAATGAAGACACAAGCTATCAAAATATTTGGGACACAGCTAAAGCAGTCCTAAGAGGGAAGTTCATAGCTATACAAGCACACATTAGGAAACAAGAAAAGGCACAAATAAACAGCCTGATTGCACATCTTAAAGCCCTAGAAGAAGAACAACAAAGGAACCCTAAAGCAACCAGAAGGACAGAAATTACTAAAGTTAGGGCAGAAATAAATAACATTGAGAATAGGAAAACCATACAAAAGATCAATGAAAGTAAATGTTGGTTCTTCGAAAGAGTAAACAAAATCGACAAACCTTTAGCCAGACTCACAAAACAAAAAAGGGAGAGGACCCAAATAAATCGGATAGTAAATGAAAGAGGAGATATCACAACAGACACTGCAGAAATTCAACATATCATGCGAGGCTTCCATGAACAACTATATGCCACCAAGTTAGAGAACCTGGAAGAAATGAATGATTTCCTAGATACCTACCAACTTCCAAAACTAAGTAAAGAGGAAGTGGATAACATGAACAGGCCCATCACAGCTAATGAAATTGAAACAGTTATCAAAAATCTTCCCAAAAATAAAAGTCCTGGACCAGATGGTTTTACAAATGAATTCTACAAAACTTTCAAAGAAGAACTAATACCTCTACTTTTAAAAGTCTTCCAGAAGATTGAAGACACTGGAATACTCCCTGCCAGCTTCTATGAAGCGAACATCACCCTGATACCAAAAGCAGACAGGGACACAACCAAAAAAGAAAACTACAGACCAATATCTCTGATGAACATAGATGCAAAAATATTGAACAAAATTCTAGCCAACCGGATACAGCAGTATATCAAAAAGATTGTTCATCATGACCAAGTGGGGTTTATCCCAGGCATGCAAGGTTGGTTTAATATACGTAAATCAATCAATGTGATCCACCACATCAACAAAAGCAAGACCAAAAACCACATGGTCATATCAATAGATGCAGAGAAAGCCTTTGACAAAATACAACATCCCTTTATGATCAAAACACTACAAAAAATAGGAATAGATGGAAAATTCCTGAAGATAGTGGAGTCTATATATAGCAAACCTACAGCCAACATCATACTCAATGGTGAAAAACTGGAAGCATTTCCCCTCAGATCAGGTACTAGACAGGGCTGCCCACTATCACCATTACTATTCAACATAGTGTTGGAAGGTCTTGCCATAGCAATCAGGCAGGAGCAAGGAATTAAAGGCATACAGATTGGAAGAGAAGAAGTCAAACTCTCCTTATTTGCAGATGACATGATAGTATACATGGAAAAACCTAAGGAATCTAGCAAGAAGCTTTTGGAAATCATCAGGCAATACAGTAATGTGTCAGGCTATAAAATTAACATTCAAAAGTCAGTGGCATTCCTCTATGCAAACACTAAGTTAGAAGAAATTGAAATCCAGAAATCAGTTCCTTTTTCTATAGCAACAAAAACAATAAAATATCTAGGAATAAACCTAACCAAAGAAGTGAAAGACTTGTATACTGAAAATTATGAGTCACTACTCAAAGAAATTGAAAAAGACACAAAGAAGTGGAAAGATATTCCATGCTCATGGGTTGGAAGAATTAACATCGTCAAAATGAATATATTACCCAGAACCATATACAAGTTTAATGCTATCCCCATCAAGATCCCAAGCACATTTTTTAGGAGAATAGAACAAATGCTACAAATGTTTATCCGGAACCAGAAAAGACCTAGAATTGCCAAAACAATCTTGAGAAAAAAGAACAGAACCGGAGGCATCACACTGCCAGATCTCAAACTATATTATAGGGCCATTGTCATCAAAACTGCTTGGTACTGGAACATGAACAGACACACTGACCAGTGGAATAGAACTGAGAGCCCAGAAATGAGGCCCCACACCTATGGACATCTAATCTTTGACAAAGGGGCCCAGACTATTACATGGGGAAAGCAGAGTCTCTTCAACAAATGGTGTTGGAAACAATGGGTTGAAACATGCAGAAGAATGAAGCTGAATCACTGTATTTCACCAAATACAAAAGTAAATTCCAAGTGGATCAAGGACTTGGATGTTAGACCAGAAACTATCAGATACTTAGAGGAAAATATTGGAAGAACTTTTTTCCGCATAAATTTTAAAGACATTTTCAATGAAACGAATCCAATTACAAGGAAGACTAAGGCAAGTATAAACCTATGGGACTACATCAAATTAAAAAGCTTCTTCACAGCAAAAGAAACCACTACCCAAATCAAGAGACCCCTCACAGAATGGGAGAAGATCTTTACATGCCATACATCAGATAAGAGTTTAATAACCAACATATATAAAGAGCTTACCAGACTCAACAACAAGACAACAAATAACCCCATCCAAAAATGGGGGGAGGAATTGGACAGAATATTCACCACAGAAGAGATCCAAAAGGCCGAGAAACACATGAAAAAATGCTCCAAGTCTCTGATTGTCAGAGAAATGCAAATCAAGACAACAATGAGATATCACTTCACTCCTGTGAGAATGTCACACATCAGAAAAGGTAACAGCAGCAAATGCTGGAGAGGATGTGGGGTCAAAGGAACCCTCCTGCACTGCTGGTGGGAATGTCAATTGGTCCAACCTCTGCGGAGGACAGTCTGGAGAACTCTCAGAAGGCTAGAAATGGACCTACCCTATGACCCTGCAATTCCCCTCCTGGGGATAT
This sequence comes from Erinaceus europaeus, assembly GCF_950295315.1. Taxonomy (NCBI): domain Eukaryota; kingdom Metazoa; phylum Chordata; class Mammalia; order Eulipotyphla; family Erinaceidae; genus Erinaceus; species Erinaceus europaeus. The sequence goes on from NC_080162.1 coordinate 193,047,479, forward strand.
ATCCTAAGGAACCCAACACATCCATCCAAAAAGATCTGTGTACACATATGTTCTTGGCAGCACAATTTGTAATAGCCAAAACCTGGAAGCAACCCAGGTGTCCAACAACAGATGAGTGGCTGAGCAAGTTGTGGTATATATATACAATGGAATACTACTCAGCTGTAAAAAATGGTGACTTCACCGTTTTCAGCCGATCTTGGATGGACCTTGAAAAAATCATGTTGAGTGAAATAAGTCAGAAACAGAAGGATGAATATGGGATGATCTCACTCTCAGGCCGAAGTTGAAAAACAAGATTAGAAAAGAAAACACAAGTAGAACCTGAAATGGAATTGGAGTATTACACCAAAGTAAAAGACTCTGGGGTGGGTGGGTGGGTGGGGAGAATACAGGTCCATGAAAAATGATGAATGAAATAGTGGGGGTTGTATTGCTAAATGGGAATCTGGGGAATGTTATGCATGTAAAAAAAAAAAAAGAAGTAGAAACGCAAAGCAGAAGAAATTGACTGAGTTTGGAGTATGGCACCAAAGTAAGAAAGCAGAAGTATACTAGAGTTTGCAGTGAGTACCTCCTAATACTTCCTCTCCACTTTTCCAAGCTTTGGGTCCATGATTGCTCAACAATTTGTTTGGCTTTGTATGTTAACTCTCTTTTCAGTCACCAGGTTCCAGGTGTCATCAGGATGCCGGCCAGACTTCCCTGGATTGAAGACACCACCAATGTGTCCTGGAGCTCAGCTTCCCCAGAGACCCATCCTACTAGGGAAAGAGAGAGGCAGACTGGGAGTATGGACTGACCAGTCAACGCCCATGTTCAGCGAGGAAGCAATTACAGAAGCCAGACCTTCTACCTTCTGCAACCCTCAATGACCCTGGGTCCATGCTCCCAGAGGGATAGAGAATGGGAAAGCTATTGGGGGAGGGGGTGGGATATGGAGATTGGGCGGTGGGAATTGTGTGGAGTTGTACCCCTCCTACCCTATGGTTTTGTTAATTAATCCTTTCTTAAATAAAAAAAAAAAAAAGAAAGGAAAAGGCAGGACCATAGGGGAAAAAAAAAAAGACTTCAAATCAGTAATCAGATTGAATTTTAACAGTGGGCTCAAATTGTTAATATATTTCTAATAATGACATGCTCTTTGAAATATTAAATCTCCTAAAAGCTTAGACTAGGGAGAACAGAAGCAACTGGTGGTGTTCCTTTATAAGATACAGGCATAAGTAAATAGCATAAAAGGACATAAATTATCTGTCTCTTTCTATCTAAAAACACTCTGCCTAGAGCTGTGAAGCCCCAGAGACAACAAAAAGAAAAAAACAAAACAAAACAAAACCTAACAATTATTCATTATTTCACTGCTTTCCCCTCCCAAAGAGGAATAATTCTGCCATCAACAACAACAGCAGTAACAGTAACAACAGCAGCTCAGAGTATTATGGGGCCAGTGTGCAAAGAATAGTGAATGATCACCCATAATGAATTTAAGTGGTCCAAGGATAAGACTACATTAAATTATTCAAAATTTTGAGGGCAACTCTTTACTTGTGATCACAAAGTTTATTGTCTCTCAGAATAATGTACTTTGCACATTATTAATCAACTTTACTATGTAATGCGAAAAATAGGAGCTCTCCTTCCCTCTCACCAGCCTCCTTTGATGCACTTGAGAACAACTCAGTGCTTAGCGCTAAACAGGTCTTTAATTTGGGCCCGTGACTGAATAGCTGGCATGAACACATCAGCTGAACATTTGCAAATGGGGTTCTGTCAAACGCACATCATCAGGGCTATGGACCCATATGGATTCATTCATTCTTAAGACTTTGAAGCTAACCTAATCAGAATGGTACCTACATGGAGCAGGGATGTCAATAATGCCATCTGGCATTCTATCTTTCCTGAGGACCCTTGGTAATGACCACAGGGTTCCGAGGAACTAATGCTTATTTAACAACAAGGAAGGGGCCCAGGACTTTTTGAGAGTTAATAATGAAATCTTAGAAAGCAAGCTGAAATGTTACTTCTATTCAGTTAGATTTTCTGGGAAGTCTGGATTTATATTCCCTTCTCAGATCTTTGAATATTCAGATAGACTAAAACAAATATACCCTTCCTTCCTGGGGCTGACTCTAACTTATCTTCTGCAAAGCAGGGTGATCTTTATATCCATCCATTGGAAAGATCCTAAGGCAGAAAATGGAGATGAGACCATTACCTGCAATCCAAAGTGGTAAGGATTATGGTCTCACCCAGAATTCTGTGGAGTGTTGTGTCCAAGTACTGCCCTTTGCACCAACAAGATACTTGCTCTAGTATGAGAACAAGATGATTCAGCCACCCTCTCCATTGATTGAGCTGTTTGTGTTACTGTGAATTCTGGCAAATGGCTTCCAGGGCTTAGCTGAGTGGTTTTGGTACAACACTGTCGACAGTTCCAATTTAAGGAACTCTCACGAGATTGCATGAAGACAAAGAGTCTGCAGAGAGGCAGCGCTCCAAGGCACTAATCTGAGTTCTGCTCTGGGTCGTCTTTTTTCTAATCCTTTTGTACCCTGCTGTGGCTATTGGTCTATGGAAGGGCAGCAAGAGCAAAAGCTGCAGGATACAGACTTAATTCAATCTAGCAAACATTTACTGAGCACCTCTGGTGTGCCAGACACTGGGCCAGGATCTGGGGATAGGAAGATTAATCGGATATGGTTCCCGGACTCCAAGGGGTCATGGTTTACAGGCAGAGAGGCACAACCATTTCAATAATAAAACAGAAAGGGGGGACAAAAAGGAATTTGTTACTGAGGGGATGACATGGCTGTGCTTAAACGATAAGGAGATGTTTGCAGGTAGAAATGGGACAGGCTGGCTTTCTTGCTAGAGGAAACAAAATCATCAAAATTCAGGCACTACCAAAGTCTATGCTATTCGGCTGCCAATTGAAGTAAGTTTGGAGCAGAGGTGAGAGAAAAGATAGGAAGTGTGGGTTGGAGGCACAACCATGCTGGAGATAAAATATCAAAGATAAAGAAATACATGCCTCCGTGGAACTTCTCTTTGAGGGTGAAGACAGATAATACATACAAATTATTCAGTCCATTTTTAGTTTTCTCGGGCTGTCTTCAAAAAAGTAGACAGCAGAAATGTATTGCCTCACATTTTAAAAGGCTGAAAGTTCAAAATCAAGGTGTGGATAAGGTTGGTTCCTTCTGACAACTGTGAGGGAGAATATTTTCCAGGCCTCTTGCCTAGCTTTCGCTGTTCGTTGGCTTTTAGAAGTGTCAGCTTATTGGCTGGGTGGTGGTGTAATATGTAGAGTATACTCCTTACCTTGCACAAGGCCCTGGATTCCATCCCTGATGGAAGCTTCATGAGTGGTGAAGCAGTGCTACAGGTGTATTTCTTTCTTCTTCTTCTCTGTCTCTCCCTCCTCTCTCAATTCCTCTCTATCTATGCATATATACTTTTCTTTCATATATATATATATATGTATATATATATACATATATATATACATATATATATATATGAAAAAAATACCCCCCCCAGTGTTAAATTTGTTTTGTGGAAACTGAGCTCCAGCAATAACACTGGTGGCAGTAAAAAAAAACAAAAAACCTTAAAGAAAGAAAAGAATGCCACTCTGATCCCCTTTTTAAAAATATATGTTTAGAATATTTATTCCTTTTTGTTGGCCTTGTTTTTATTGTTGTAGTTATTATTGTTGTTGTTGCTGTCTTTGTTGTTGGATAAGACAGAGAGAAATAGAGAGAGGAGGGGAAGACAGAGAGGGGGAGAGAAAGATAGACACCTGCAGACCTGCTTCACTGCTTGTGAAGTGACTCCCCTGTAGGTGGGGAGCCGGGGGCTCGAACCAGGATCCTTATGCTGGTCCTTGTGTTTTGCGCCATGTGTGCTTAATCCACTGCACTACCACCTGACTCCCGATCCCTTTTATCTTAATGTAGTGTTCTCTCTCTGTGTGTGTTCAAATAACATACATCTCTCTTTTTCCTGAAACAGAATTAAGGAAAGGAGAGGTTGAGACTCAAAGATATCTGGGGAAAGAGAGTTATGGGCAGAGGAAATAGAACATAGTGCAAACGTATGGAGTTCAAGTCTGACTGGTCCATCTCAAGAGCAGAGAGGCTGGAATGGAGGGAGCAGGGGGCAATATAAGTCAGTGACCATGAGAGAGGATCGTATTGTCACAGGAGAACTTGAACCATGAAGTCATTGGGCAGTTATGGGTGGAAAGGGAGATAATCTGACTTAAGTTTTCAAAGGGTTGGGGCTGCTGTGTTGTGAATGATCTGGGAGCAGGTGGGTATGGGAAGACCAGTTAGGAGGTAATTGTGAGAGAGGGTCAAATGAGAAGATGCTTGGATGTATGGGGGTGGGGTTGGCTGATATGTGGGTGAGGTGAGAAATATAGAAATAGTGAGCTTGAGCTAGAATTGGCACATGGTCCTGGAAATCAAAGCTGAGGTCAGACTTGAGTTAGGGACCTAAGCTCTTTTTTTTTAAATTTATTTTTTATTTAAGAAAGGAGACATTAACAAAACCATAAGATAGGAGGGGTATAACTCCACATAATTCCCACCACCCAATCTCCATAACCCATCCCCTCCCCTGATAGCTTTCCCATTCTCTATCCCTCTGGGAGCATGGACCCAGGGTCATTGTGGGTTGCAGAAAGTGGAAGGTCTGGCTTCTGTAATTGCTTCCCCGCTGAACATGGATGTTGACTGGTCAGTCCATACTCCCAGTCTGCCTCTCTCTTTCCCTAGTAGGGTGGGTCTCTGGGGAAGTGGAGCTCCAGGACACATTGGTGGGGTCTTCAGTCCAGGGAAGCCTGGCCGGCATCCTGATGGCATCTGGAACCTGGTGGCTGAAAAGAGAGTTAACATACAAAGCCAAACAAATTGTTGAGCGGGGACCTAAGCTCTTAAGCTCACACTAATTTAGACCATTTCATTTTTTTTCCAGTTTATTTATTTATTTATTACTACTCCCATCACCAAAAGACTGTGTTCCCATTCCCACCCCATAGATAACTGCTATAGTTCTCCCACAGTCTTGAAAATAGGCATATATATATACATATATATACACCTATTTATATATATAATATATATATTCACATTTATATATTCAATTGTCTATTCTCTGCATATGAGTGAAACCATTCTGTAGTTGTCCTTTACTTGCATCATTTGGCATAATCTTCTCCAATTCCATACACTTTATCTCAAAGGACACAGTATTATCCCTTTTTATTGCTGCACAATACTCTGTTGACTATATGTCCCATAACTTTTTATCTAGTCATATGTCATAGGGTATTTTGGTTGTTTCCAGGTTTTTGTTATTGCGAATAAAGTCACTATGAATGTGGGGATGTATAAACGACTTTGAATCCATGTTATTATATCCTCTGGCTACATGCCTAATAGTGGAGTTACAGGTTTATCTGGCATTTGCATTTGTATTTGTTTAAGAATTCTCCATACTGTTCTTCCTAGTGGTTGTACCAGTTTACATTCCCACCAGCAGTGTAGTAGATTTCCTCTCTCTCCACATCCTCTCCAACATTCTCTTGTTTTATTGCCATTTCATCATCCTTTTTGGGGTGCAGAAGGTGGGAGTTATGGTTTCTGTAATTCCTTCTTCACTGGACATGGATGGACCTTGGCAGGTTGATCCATACCCCAGCCTGTTTCTATCTTTCCCTAGTGAGATAGGGCAGTGGAGAGGTAAGATTTCAGGACATATTGGTGAGGTCATCTGCCCCAGGAAGTCAGGGGTATCTTAAATTTTTCCTAAAGCTTTATTTCATAACACACACACAAACACAGAGCACATCACTTTGGCATATGTGATGCTGGGAATGCAACTCTGTACATCATACTTGTAAATCAAGGAGTCTATCATTGCATCATCTTGGGATGTGCTATCCTGAATTTTACTTACATCATTCTCTCTTGGAGAATGGCTAAAGGGGTATAGATTTCTGTTGGGATATTGTGCAGTTGTGGCTGAACATTGGCAGGGCCCACAAACCACTATATTTCCACGCAAGTATTATTATTTACATACCAATCTTCTGCTTTGTCTTAGAAATGATTAAAGGTCTCCCCACCACATTATCCCCTCAGGGGACTGTTAATTCCTGCCAGGTAAAACCATTGCAACAGTTGCTAAGGATGCTTCCATCTTCCCAGCATGCCTTTTGCCTCTCTCCACCCCCTTTCCTAGCCATTTCTGTTTCCGACTTGCCACTTCCGGTATTATCCCATAAAACCCACTTCTGGTTTCACTCTCTTTTCTCTCCAGTGTCCAGACCTGGAGAAGGGCTGGTGTGCAGAGCAGGAGACAGCCATTGCAGTTTGGTGCCACATGGCTTAACCCGTTGTGCTCATGCCTGACTCTGGAACCCCGCATCAATAAAGAATTGTATTACCATGCCACCACAAATTCTGGGATCCTCTCTCTCACCCGCAATGCTAGCCTGGCAGATTTCTATAGTAGAAGGATCTGGGTTAGAATCATGACTTGGAATATGGTCAACTATGTAATTTTAGTCAGGAACATGACCTCTTTGGGATCAATCTCCTCATTTATACAAGACAGTTAACAATACCTGCCCTGCTATGTTTTTAGGGCACAGACCATGTTTTTAAATTGACAGCTAACACCAGACTCATAATTCCACAAATGGTGACTATTATTATTAAATATCCTTTTGGAGCTCAGGGGACAAATAACCTAGAATTAAACTCTCAGTAGTCATGAATGTCTGTAAAAGCTGGGGGGTAATTTGTCATTTCCTAGGCAGATTGTTTACAGAAAGAGGCAATTGACCCACACACAATTAACTGACATTAGGCTTTAATTTAACACACACACCTCACCAGTTTAAAATTCAGCTAATTTAGATTTTATGACATTGTAGGTAAAATTGGGTTGCAACTTGCTTCTGTGCTATTTGTGAGAAAAAAAATTAATAGAGAGAAGATGAATCAGAGCAAATGTGGGGTTGCTTAACCTACTTAAACAAATAAACTCATTAAAATAAAGATGGGTGGGGTAGATAGCATAATAGTTATGCAAACAGACTCTCTTGCCTGAGGCTCCCCAAATCCTAAATTCAATCCTCTACCCCACCATATGCCAGAGCTGAGCAGTGCTCTGGTAAGTAAGTAAATAAATAAAATCATTAATAAAAGAAAGAAAGAAAAAAAAGAGTTGCCAGCTGGTAGCACATGTTATAAGGCTCAAAGAACCAGATTCAAGGCCCCTGGTCACCACCTGCAGGGGGAAAGCAGTTACATTGTAGTCACTTGAGGAAGATTAGTTTATGTCCGACTAATGTGCTACTTTAAGTGATCTGCAGATGTGAGAGCAAGAACTCCAATTTTGAGAGTTTCTCCATCTTAGGGGCTTGTTTCGTTTCAAGTAAAAGACAACGAAAGTTGAGAAACAGGGTTTGGGCAGTAGCGCAGCGGGTTAAGTGCACATGGTGCTAAGTGCAAGGACTGACTCACGGATCCTAGTTCGAGCCCTCCACTCTCCATCTGCAGGAGGTTCACTTCATGGGCAGTGAAGCAGGTCTGCAAGTGTCTATCTTTCTCTCCCTGTCTCTGTCTCCCCTCCTCTCTCCACTTCTCTCTGTCCTATTCAAAAACAATGACATCAATAACTAACCACACCGGTAAAATAACAAGGGCAACAAAAGGGGAAAAATAGCCTCCAGGGGCAGTGGATTCCTGGTGCAGGCACCGAGCCCCAGCAATAACCCTGGAAGCAAAAAAAAAAGTTGAGAAACAAGCTAACCTCTCCTCTCCCCCTGGACCACCCAAGGCCATCTGGGCAGCTATAAATAACAAGCCTTCAAGAGTGATGATGATGCAAATTAATGTTTATGTGATAGTCTAAATGTGAATGTTCCTACTCCTGCTTCTGTTTACCCTCTTTGCTTTCTGCGCCATAGATAGAGCTTGGAATGTATGATTTAGAGAAAGGTATCGAATGTACTCACAAAACGTCCCTCTGCACCTTTAGATAAGCGTGACCACCCTGTCTCTGACCATTATAAAAAGGAATAGTTTCGAGAACTGGGGTCTCACAAGCTACTTGGCTTCTTCGTCATTCTGGCTTGTGGACCCCTCATACATGCTTTTCATGTATGAGGCCGCTGTGTGTGTGTCTGTGTCTTTACCTGTAGGAGTTTGTGGCTTTTTACTGCCCTGTGTGCTTGTGTGAATAAACTTTCATCTTCATCAGTTCTCTGTGTGTGACTCAAGTTTGTGAAGGGGCTTGGTCAGCAGCGATTTAACAGTAAGATTAGAATTTTGGAGCTTAAAAGACACTGAGATCATCAATATACTCTCCTTATTTTAAAGGTAAGAAAATAGAATAGTAGTAAAATCAAATGATTTTTATAAACTTTAACAGGATAGGAGAGATGAGGATCCAGACCACCTGACTCCAAATTACCATTCCTCTAAAAGTAATCAGTTTCCCCCCCCCCCCATTTATGTTATACTATACCATTGGTTTTGGTGTTTTTTGTTTGTTTGTTTTTTTTAAATAAGTTCTTGATGATAATTAGAGATGTACTATTGGGTTATTAGAAAAGTCATGATGTATTTTTCATCATGGTTCATGTCTTTTTAAATTTTATTTAAAATATTTTATTAGTAACTTAATGTTGATTTAATATTGATTTACAAAATTACAAGATAACAGGGGTACAACTCTGCACCATTCCCACCACTAGAGTTCTAGGCCCATCATATATGTGTGAAAATTCAAGGATTCCCTAATTAGGGTCCCAGATGATGAGATGGTCTAGTATTGACAAAAATGGCCATTATCAAGTGAGCCAGTCTCTTGCCTTTTCATGATGTATTTGTGTGTGTATATCTCTGCAAAAATGTGTCATAACTTTTTCAACAATCCAGTATTTACAACTTACTTTGTAATTCAAATTCACCATTATTTCCATATGGCATTCCCAGTGAGGTTCTAGAATGAACCACAGAGACTTGGCTGGTTTTCTTGGGCAGAGCTGTGAGAGGGAGACTCCCACATAATGGGTAAAATCCTGTTGGCAGGATTACTCTGGAAAATGTCTCTATATTGGGGGAAAAAAAAAAAAGGCCTTAAAAAAAAGGCCTTTAACTTTAACTTTAACTTTCTGGTTATGAATTTAAAATGTGCTCTTCTGAGTAGATTTTATGAATTATGATGTCTAGTTAGTTTAAGCAATGTAATCTCAACTAAGATCAAAAACATTTTTAAAGGAATTATTTGGGGCCAGGTGGTGGTGCACTTAGTTAATTACACACATTACAGGGCACAAGGACCCAGGTTCAAGCCCCTGGTCCCCACCTGTAGGGGAGAAAGTTTCAAGAGTGGTGAAGCAGGGTTTCAGGTATCTTTCTATCTCTCTCCCTCTCTATTTCTCCTTCTCCCCTCTCAACTTCTCTCTGTCTCTATCCATAAATAAATAAATAAATAAATATTAAAACATAAATACTGATAAAAAATGTATTTACAGGGTGAGGGATAGGAACCAGGGCATCACTCTGGCACATGTAGTGCCAGGGATTAGACTTGGGATCTTGTGCTTTTGAACCTACTGCTTCAATTACTGTACCACCTTCTAGGATGCAGATCAAAGCTTTCTCCCCCCCCCTTACTCTTTTTTTTTTAATAATTATTTTTTCCCTTTTGTTGCCTTTGTTGTTTTATTGTTGCAGGTATTATTGTTGTTGTTATTGATGTTGTTGTTGTTGGATAGGACAGAGAGAAATGGAGAGAGGAGGGGAAGACAGAGAGGGGGAGAGAAAGATAGACACCTGCAGACCTGCTTCACCACCTGTGAAGCGACTCCCCTGCAGGTGGGGATCCAGGGGCTCAAACTGGGATCCTTCTGAGCCCCCCTTATTCTTTACCAGAACACTGCTCAGCTCTTTTTATGGTAGTGCAGGGGATTGAACCTGGGACTTTGGGGCCTCAGGCATGAGAGTCTCTTTGCATAACCATTATGCTATCTACCTCCGTTGTGTAAAAAGGTTTTTATAAACAATCCTCCCCAATCCCCTGTGTTTCAGTAATAAAAGCTCTGATTAAGTTTCAGGTTCATGTCTTATTTTATTTTGTTTAAAAAAATTTTTTTAGTGATTTAATAATGACCTATAAGATTGTGGAATAAGAGGGGTACAATTCCCACCAGAGTTCTGTATCCTGACCCCTCTATTGGAAGCTCCCCTTTTCTTTATCCCTCTGGGAGTATGAGCCAGTGATCTTTATGGGGTATAGAAGATGGGAGTTCTGGCTTCTGTAATTGCTTCTCCTCTGGACATGGGCGTTGACAGGTTGATCCACACCCCCAGCCTGTTTCTATCTTTCCCTAGTGGGGCAGAGCTCTGCAGAGGTGGGGTTCCAGGAGACATTGGGGAGGTTGTCTGTCCAGGGAAGTCTTTCTTACTGGCTACAAAATGAGTAGTCTCCTTATTTATCTCATTTGGAAGTGTTCACAGAAAAAAAAATTTACTGACGCAAATGACCTTTACGTTTGAATAGATTATGCAGATCACTGCCATAATTTTATTTCAAGGGTGTATGGTCTTCAGACTTCCTATTACCTGACCAGCCAAATCTGAAAAAGAAAAGAAAAAGAAGCGATTTAGTGTGATTTCTTTCCTTCCTCCCTTCCTCCTTCCTTCCTTCCTTCCTTTCTTCCTTCCTTCCTTCCTTCCTTCCTTCCTTCCTTTTTTTAAAATTTATTTTAAGGAGAGACATACAGATAGAAAGACACACAGAGCAAGACCAGAGCACTGCTTAACTCTGGCTTATAGTGGTACTGAGAGTTGAACCTTGGAACTTCAGGCATGAAAGTCTTTTGCATAACCATTATGCTGTCCCTACCACCAGTGTGATTTATTTTCTATAGGCATATGCATTAGCCTATGATTTAGAAATTTATGCCTTCAGTATTAGGCCCCACAATGATAAGACAAAAATAAAGTTGTTCTGTTTTAATTACTCAAATACAGTAGTAGAACTACAACTGCTACCTATGGACAAAAAACAAGTGGAAGCTATATTATTCTATTGTGAAAGACTGCAAACTAGACTGGCACCAAGCCCCAGTGATAATCCTGGAGGCAAAAGTAATAATAATAATAATAATAATGAATAGGAAAGCTATTGGGGGAGGGGATGGATACGGAGTTCTGGTGGTGAGAATTGTGTGGAGTTGTACCCCTCTTATCCTATGTTTTTTTCAGTGTTTCCTTTTTATAAATAAATTAAAATTAAAAAAAGATAGGGCTCAACATTACTTAGTTAAGAGAACTTAACGATTATTAACATCTATGGGGGGTCAGGTGATAGCACAATGGGTTAAGCACACATGGCACCAAGCACAAGGACCAGCGTAAGGATCCCAGTTCCAGCCCCCGGCTCCCCACCTGCAGGGAGGTCACTTCACAAGCAGTGAAGCAGGTCTGCAGGTGTCTATCTTTCTCTTCCCCCTCTGTCTTCCCCTCTTCTCTCCATTCTCTCTGTCCTATCCAATAACAGCGAAATCAACAACAACAACAATAATAATAGCCACAACAATGTTATACAAGGGCAACAAAAGGGAAAAATTAACCTCCGGGAGCAGTGTATTCATGGTGCAGACAGCAAGCACCAGCAATAACCGTGGAGGCAAAAAAAAAAAAAAAAAAAAAATCTATGCACTCAGTGAGAGGCCATCTAAATATATCAAACATCTGTGGTCCAGGAGGTGGCGCAGCGGATAAAGTGTTGGACTCTCAAGCATGAGGTCCTGAGTTCAACACCCGGTAGCACATGTACCGGAGTGATGTCTGGTTCTTTCTCTCTCTCCTCCCATCCCTCTCATTAATAAATAATAAAATATAAAAAAAATAAATCAATCAAACATCTGCTGAAAAGCTACAGCAATATATTAACAGTAACACAGTAATAGTGGGGGATCTCCATGCCCCTTGGATATTAGAGCAGAAACTATACTTAGAAGAAAATATTGGCAGAACTGTTTTCCATCTAAATGTTGAAGGCATCTTCAATGAAACAAATCCAATTACAAAGAAGACTAAATCAAAAATAAACCAATGGGACTACATCAAATTGAAAAGCTTCTGTAGAGCAAGAGAAACCACCACCCAAACAAAGAGACCTCCCGCAGACTGGGAGAAGACCTTCACATGCCATACATCAAACAGGAGGCTAATAACCAAATTATATAAAGAGCTCAGTAAACTGAGCAACAAGAAATCAAGTGACTCCATCCAAAAATGCAGGGAGGATATGAACAGAATATTCACCACAAAAGAGATCCAAAAGGTCAACAGACATATGAAAAAATGCTCCAAGTCACTGATTGTCAGAGAAATGCAAATAAAGACAACGAGATACCACTTCACTGCTGAGAGAATGTCATTTAACCATTTTCTATCTCTTTGTAAGAAGTACATAAAGTCAGTAACTTTACATAAAAAGCAGCATTTTCCACTACCATTTAATTCCCCCCCCAGCCTCCTCTACTGATATATTTCTACACAGTCTTCAAGATTAGCTCATATTTATCTCTATCTTAACTTTGCTGTCGAATTAGTTATCCTCAACTCTGTTCATCTAACATACACTGAAGTTTTTTTTATTGAAGACCTACCATACTATATTTCTGTTTTAGGAGCAGCAAATAGGGCAGTGGACAAAATATTATTTTCCCCCTATGTGCATGCATTTTTGGAAATAGACAGACAATAAGTAAGCACACAGACACAGTGCTAGAACTATGGCAGAACAGCCACAGGCAAACAGCACTTTCCAAAAACAACTCTATAGAGACAGACTAACCTATCACAGAAAAACCTCACCAGGGAGCAGCTGAGCTGAACTGATAGGTACACAATCCCCTGGTGGTATGGGAGTGCATGGACCCTGACTGGCATGGGGGTGTGTGGCTGGGCGTATTTTATCAAGCTGTGTGGGGCACCCACCAGTCGTCAGAACAGTACAGTCAGTACGGCTCAGAGATGGAAGAGAGACTGGTTTTTAGGAGAAGAGAGATTGTATAGTCTTAAAAACGTGCCTCAATTAATTCTGTAAGAGGCCCGCAGTTGAACAATATGCAACTTCTCACAATATTCATCTCTAGGGCAAAAAAGGAAAACTATTTCACACTGACAACTGAATCAAATGGTTATTCAGGCCAAGTCCCACTCTCCCAGTGGAAATTCAACTGAGCAAGAGCAGCCAAAGACAAAAGGAACGTCGTCATAGACACAGCAGGAAATTGAGATTGTAAGATTGCACGGTTGCAAATGTAGGGAGAATTGTGCCTCACTTACTTTACTGAGAGGAGAGTCCGGAAAAGCAAAGGCCACAGTGTGGGACCCTTGCACTGACTGAGAAACTTCGACAAGCTCAGCAACCCCCTAAGCTTATTAGCTCTCTGTTACCCTACCCTCTCCCTGTCACATCTTATAAACAAAAGTAAACTTCATTACTATAGCTACAGGGTCACCTACAGGTTAACTACAGAAGTGATAGATACATGAACAGAAAAGCCACTGGCAACCTATGTAAAAATAGAAATATCTAATAAAGTAAATAAATAAATAGATAAATAAATAAATAAAAGAAAATTGTTCATATATATATATATACATCTCTACAGAACATGAGCCAGAACAAGAAACTGAAAATGATGCAACTAGAGGACTTCCCAGAGAGCGGAATTAGAAGAGTCATTCTAAGGACAGTTAAATTAATCAGGAACTCATGCAGAAAGAGAAATGCAACACAAAGGGGACTCTTTGCCAAAAAGAATAAAAATTTGAAGGGAAAAAAGAGATACAATAATTGAGAAGGACACATATATTCCATGTTCAAAGCCACACTATTTACAGTAACCAAAAGAAAGAATTAACTGGGGCCAAGTGGTAGTGCAGCTGGTTGAGTGCACGCATTACAATGCGCAAGGACCCAGGTTCGAGCCCCCGGTCCCCCCACCTGCAGGGGGGAAAGCTTTACGAGTGGTGAAGCAGTGCCACAGGTGTCTCTCTGTCTCTCTCCCTCTTTATCACTCCCTTCCCTCTTGATTTCTGGCAGTCTCTATCGAATAAATAAAGATTAAAAAAATAAAAAAGAAGACTTAAATTAACCTACATGCCCATTGACAGATGACTGTATATAGAGGCTGTGAAAATCTAATATGACTCAACTATTAAAAAGCAAATGGCCCCATCCAAAAATGGGCAGAGGATATGAACAAAATATTCACCTCAGAGGAGATCCAAAAGGCTAACAAACATATGAAAAACTGCTCTAGGTCACTGATTGTCAGAGAAATGCAAATTAAGACAACACTAAGATACCACCTCACTCCTGTAAGAATGGCATACATCAAAAAGGACAGCAGCAACAAATGCTGGAGAGGATGTGGGGACAGAGGAACCCTTTTGCATTGCTGGTGGGAATGCAAATTGGTCCAGCCTCTGTGGAGAGCAGTCTGGAAAACTCTCACAAGGCTAGACATGGACCTTCCATATGATCCAGTAATTCCTCTCCTGGGATTATATCCCAAGGACTCCATAACATCCAACCAAAAAGAGGTGTGTACTCCTATGTTCATAGCAGCACAATTCATATTAGCTAAAACCTGGAAGCAACCCAGGTGCCCACCACCAGATGAGTGGCTGAGAAAGCTGTGGTATATATACACAATGGAATACTATGCAGCTATCAAGAACAATGAACCCACCTTCTCTGACCCATCTTGGACAGAGCTAGAAGGAATCATGTTAAGTGAGCTAAGTCAGAAAGATAAAGATGAGTATGGGATGATCCCACTCATCAACAGAAGTTGAGTAAGAAGATCTGAAAGGGAAACTAAAAGCAGGACCTGACCAAATTGTAAGTAGGGCACCAAAGTAAAAACCCTGTGGTGAGGGGTAGACATGCAGTTTCCTGGGCCAGTGGGGGGTGGGAGTGGGTGGGAGGGATGGGTCACAGTCTTTTGGTGGTAGGAATGGTGTTTATGTACACTCCTAGTAAAATGTAGTCATATAAATCACTAGTTAAATAATATGAGAGGGGGAAAATTAATTATATGTCTCGAAGTTTTTTAAAACACAGACTGAGTCTTTTTAATATATAGGCTGTGTATTTGATATGCGGACTCTCTCAAAAGCCTAGACCAAGTAGATCAAAAGCAACCAACAGCACAGCTATATACAAGATACTGGGTACTGTACAGCAAACCCTAACAAAAGGACTTTTCAAAGTTAACCCAATTACCAAATAATGTGATGATAACATTAACTATCGATTGTCTTTTTGAACCCTAAGACAGCAGGAACCTCACATCTCCACTATAGAGCCCCTACTTCCCCCAGTCCTGGAACCCTTGGATAGGGTCCACTTTCACGTATGCCTCTCCCAATCCATATCAAATAATATTGCATCTGCCGATCACAACCTTATCAACACGATTGCCACCTCAACATGCTTCACTTCAGACTGTCCAGAGACTTCACGTGTGGAATGACAACCCTTCAGCTTCATTTCTCGGGTGAGACCTTTCCTTTCATAGTATACTCTAATTCCATCCCAGGTGGTTCACTTTCTAACAAAGTCCCAAAACTTAGATATACACCAGTTTCTGTGAGAGAGAGCATATGTTCACACGTATCCATAAACTACTGCAAAATATATACCTGAAAGCAGAAATACACTAGAGTTTGCAGTGAGTATCCCCCTAACACTTCCTCTCCACTATTCCAAGCTTTGGGTCCATAATTGCTCAACAATTTGTTTGGCTTTGTATGTTAACTCTCTTTTCAGTCACCAGGTTCCAGATGTCATCAGGATGCCGGCCAGGCTTCCCTGGACTGAAGACCCCACCAACGTGTCCTGGAGCTCCGCTTTCCCAGAGACCCACCCTACTAGGGAAAGAGAGAGGCAGACTGGGAGTATGGACTGACCAGTCAACGCCCATGTTCAGTGGGGAAGCAATTACAGAATTCAGACCTTCCACCTTCTACAACCCACAATGACCCTGGGTCCATGCTCCCAGAGGGACAGAGAATGGGAAAGCTATCAGGCGAGGGAATGGTATATGGAGATTGGGTGGTGGGAATTATGTGGAGTTATACCCCTCCTACCCTATGGTTTTGTTAATTTATCCTTTCTTAAATAAAAAAAAAAGGATGACATCACACCATTTGGGACAAAAATGAATTCAATTACACTAAGTGACACAAGACGTAAAAGACGCTGCTCTGTCCTACTCTACTGGAGAAAGATTGATCCTGAAATGAGTGCAGCCTAGAAGGTTCCCAGCTGTAACCATGGACTGTGAGCTCAGACTGCGGGGACTCAGAGCTTATTCACACCACCCCCTATGCTCAGTACTAATAAATATATATGGGCCCTGGGTCAGGTTGATGGGGTAAATCGTTCCTTGTATTTGTAGATTTTCTTCCAGTTTGGGAGCTGCTGTCTGCCCTAATCCAGCTTTCTAGTTAGATTCTCAACTGCATCTCAACACCATCTTCCCAGATAATATTTAAAGTCTGTTTCCATGTTAGCCATCAAGCTCAAGCAAAAATTAATAAAGTCATGGACCTTTAGCTTCTTTCTACCCTAACCCTAAAATCCCTGTTCTCATCAGCTCTATTCCTACTTCGTTGGTTCCTGTTTATTAAAACATTTGTCATGATTTATAGCTTTCTGTCTTTCAGTCACCAAGTTGTAAATGCTACTATGATTCCATCCTGAACTCCATGAACAAAAACTTCCAGTGTGTCATCATCAACGTGTCCCAAACGTCATCTCTGCAGAGCCCTGCTTGACTAGGGAAAGAAAGAAACAGGCTGGGGCTATGGATTGGCCTACCAGCATCCATGTCGAGTGAAGAAGTTATTACAGAAGCCAGAACTCCCACCTTCTGCACCCCATAAAGAATTTTGGAGCAGGGAGCCAGGTGGCGGTGAACCTGGCTGAGCACACACACTACAGTGTGCAGGGACCTAGGTTCAAGGCCCTGGTTTTCACCGGCAGGGGGAAAGCATCATGAGTGGTAAAGCAGGGTTGTAGGTATCGATCTGTCTCTCTCCCTCTCTGACTCCCCCTCCTTTCTCAATTTCTCTCCGTCTCCATCCAATAATAAATAAATATTTAAAAAATAGAATTCTGGAGCATACTCCCAGAGGGATAAATAATAGGAAAGTTCCCAGTGGAGGGAATGGGACATGGTGGTGGGAACTGTATGAAATTATGCCCCTGTGTTGGTATGCATGAGACCCCTTCTGTTTCATTTGGTTTAAATCCCCCCTGCTTAACACTATTTTATTTACATAACCACTGTTAACAAGTTCCACCCTCCCTCCAGGGCATTTGTGGTTCAGTGATAGGATTCTTGCCTAATCTGCCCCCTCTTTGTCACACTCTGATTTTCACCAGTCACTTTTCTCTCCACCCTCTCTATGTCACATCCTATTTCCACCCTACTTGGGAAGTATATATAAAGACAGCATTGTGAGTTTTAGAGTACTTTACCTTGAGTTTAGCTTAGCTCGTCTTAGATTGTGCTGCATCCTGCATGAATAAAGAGATACTGCCTACAGCTCAACTATGAGTTCCTGGTCGTCTGTTACCTGCCCGTGAAGCCAGCCCGGCGAAAACAACCTAACCCGTCAAAAACAACACCCCTGTTATCTTACAATCTTCTTAATCATTATTAAGTCACTAATGATTTAAAAAAATCAATAAAAAAATAGGGAGTCGGGTGGTAGCGCAGCAGGTTAAGTGCACATGGCACACAGCACAAGGACCAGCATAAGGATCTCAGTTCGAGCCCCTGGCTCCCCACCTGCAGGGGAGTCATTTCACAGGTGGTAAAGCAGGTCTGCAGGTGTCTGTCTTTCTCTCCCCCTCTCTGTTTTCCCCTCCTCTCTCCATTTCTCTCTCTGTCCTATCCAACAATGACAACAACAATAAAACAACAAAGGCAACAAAAGGGAATGAATAAATATTAAAAAAACAATAAAATAAAATAAAAATCAAAGAACTTAAAAAAAGAAAACTCCATCAAAATTTCCTTATAATTAGAAAAAAATAAAGCAACTATCAGAGCAGGGTTTGAGTTCCTGGCCTCCCAGTCACTGGAAAAGGCTTGGTGCTTGGGATTTCTTCCTGTCTCTCTGCATATCTGAAAAATATCATCCTGGAGCAGCGAAGACAAAAATAACAAAACAAAACAAAAGTGCTTTTAAATTAGTTGTTGATGATATAATCGGAAGAAATAGTGTGGATGTTTAAACAATCTACAAGAAGGTGGGCAAGGAGGTGATGGACCCAACAGTGCACACATGTTATAATTCACAAGAACTCAGGTTCAAGGCCCAGGCCCCCACTTCCAGAGTGAGAAGTTTCTCAAGATATGAGAAAGTGTCTCTGCCTTCCTCTCTGGCTCCCCTCCTGCCTTCAAATTTCTCTTTGTTAAGATATGGAACTCTGGTGAAGAAAACTGTATGGGAATTGTACCCCTGTTATCTTACAGTTTTGTGAATCACCATTAAATCACTAATAAAATTTAAATTTTTCCCTTTGTCTTGGTCCAAAAATAAATAAAGCATTTTTTAAGTACTTAAAAAACTTTATTTTTTTAAAAAAATCTAGAATATTATACTCAAATTTATTTTTTTAAATTTTATTTATAAAAAGGAAACAAAAACCATAGGATAAGAGGGATACAACTCCTCACAATTTCCATCATTAGAACTCTATATCCTATTCCCTCCCCTGATAGCTTTCCTATTCTTCATCCCTCTGGGAGTATGGACCCAGGGTCATTATGGGGTACAGAAGGTGGAAGGTCTGGCTTCTGTAATTGCTTCCCGCTGAACATGGGCATTGACAGGTTGATCCATACTCCCAGCCTGTCTCTCTCTTTCCCTAGTGAGGTGGGGCTCTGGGGAAGCAAGGCTCCAGGACACATGGTGGGGTCATCTACCCAGGGAAGTCTGGTTGGCATCATGGTAGCATCTGGAACCTGGTGGCTGAAAGAAGAGCTAATATACAAAGCCAAACAAATTGTTGATCAGTCATGAACTTAAAGGCTGGAATAGTTCAGATGGAGATTTGGGGGTCTCTATTTTGTAGATAGTTAATAGTCCTATTTTATATTCCAAAGGGCCCACGACTATACTAGTGTTTTATTGTTTTTTTTTGTTTGTTTATTTGTTTTTGTTTCTTCTGAGCCTGACATCTGATATACAGGTGGACCCAAGTTATTGTCTGGGGAGATGCTGTCATGGTTGGAAAAAAGACCAGAAAGCTGGATCAGGGAAGAGAGTAGTTCTCAAATATGGGAAAGGTGTATAAATGTTGTTGACTGTAAACCCCATTAATTTGATCTTATCTGGGGGCCCATATTCAGCTTAGGAGCCTATGTGACATCTGCATCCCTGTAGATCTGAGCTCACATTCTGTGGTCATGAGTAGGGACGGTCCAAGCTGCCCCAATTTCAGGACCCATCTTCCTAAGGTGTAGCACAGAGCATGTTGTCCAGCCTCCCTTTAGAGGATGGAATATTCTCTACAGTTGTTGATCCACTTTGAGGGCAAGGTCCTATGGGAGCCCACAAAGGGGTCTATGTGTTATTCCTGATAGAGATGACTGGTAACAATGTAGAGAGGCATCTATTTGAGTTCTACGCCCATCATGTCTGTTTGGGAATCTCAGGACTCCCCAACTAGGGCTCCAGCTGATGGGGTGGCCTGATAGTGACTAAAGAGTCATCGTTAAAGTATGCCAATCTCTTACCCTTATTCAGACTTTGTAGTCCTTACTTTGATAAGGTTAGCTTTGGAGTGACTGAGTGAAGTGTTATAGGAAGTAAGTGAGGAGATTATCTAAGTAGAAACGATTTCATTAGGAACTTTATGGTGTCTTTCTAGGTCTTTCTACTTGCTTGCTGCATATATTGACTCACTGCAGACTACTGTACACTTTTGCTTTCAGGTATATATTGTGCCCTAATTTATGATACATGTGAGTGTATGCCCTATCTTATGGGACCTGGTCTATATCTATGTTTTGGGACATTGTTAGGAAGTGAATCACTCGAAATGGAATTAGAGAATACTATGAGAAAGGAAGGTTTCACCCAAGTAATGAGGCTGAAGGGCTGACATTTCATGCCTGACATCTCTGGACACAGTCTGAAATGAAGCACACTGAAGTAATACTTCTTGCATTGATTAGGTTGTGCCCAGCAGACGCAATATCCTTTGGTATGAATTGAGAGAAGCATGCAGGAAAGTGAGCTCCATCCCAGAGGTTCCAGGACTGGGAGTACACTCAAATTTCTTTGTGTAATTTTACATCTTAACCATTTTGGAAGTCATAAATAGGACATGAAGCATAGTTTATGAATTTAAAAGACTAAGGATGCTCTAATAATGGACTCAACCATAGAAAAACCCTTGACCTGAGGGGCCAGGTGGTGCACTTGGTTGAGCACACACTACAGTGCTCAAGGATCCAGGTTCAAGTCCCCTGGTCCCCACCTGCAGGAGGAAAGCTTCACAAGTGATGAAGCAGGGCTTCAGGTGTCTTTCTGTCTCTTGTCACTCAATTTCTCTTTGTCTCTATTCTGTAATAAATAAATAATATATATTTTAAAAAAGAGAAAAACCCTTGACCTTAAGTTAAATGGCTGGAAATAAATTATTATATGTTGTTTGAGAATGAAATATTTTTGTTATATGGTGAGCTAACACACACACACACACACACACACACACACACACACACACACACATATATATGGCATTTATAACTAGTCTTAGACATCTATTCCTGGCTAGAGGAGAACTTGCTTTCATGCAGTGATCAAAGTCCCAAGTTTCTTTATCTTGTAACTCTGTCATTGCCCCTGGATTCATAAGCCTGTCCCTCTATATTTAACCAATATAGTGGAGTAAAGAGCAAGGTGTAAAATCCAACTTACATATCCAATTCTATTGGCTCAGAAATGATTTACATCATTTCTGCTTACATTCTATCAATAAAACTTTTTAATGAGCATATCAGAGTGAAAAGTACATAATATGTAGCTTAATATTTAAGTCTGAATCATGTTCTTCTTCCCATCCTAATTATTAAATCATAGAGGAAGGCACAGAAATAGAGAAGGGGGTGGGGAGGTGTTGGACTTGGTTAAGTGCACATAGTACAAAGAGCAAGAACTTTAGCAAGGACCCCAGCTCCCACTTGCAAGGGGGGGTCACTTCATAAGTGGTGAAGCAGCTCTGCAGGTATCTATCTTTCTCTCTCCATCTCTATCTTCTCCTCAACTCTCAATTTCTCCCTGTCCTATCCACTAAACAGGGGGAAAATGGCCTCCAGGAGCAGTGGATTTTTTTTTCCTTTTTGCCTGCAGAGCTTGATGCCTGCACCATGAATCCACTGCTTCTAGAGGCTATTTTTCCCCTTTTGTTGTCCTTGTTTTTATCATATGTTGTGTTTATTATTGTTATTGATATAGTCGTTGTTAGATAGGACAGAGAGAAATCGAGAGAGGAAGGGAAGGCAGAGAAGAGGAGAGAAAGACAGACATCTGCGGACCTGCTTTACCACCCCGTGAGCCGGGTGCTCGAACCCTGATCCTTATGCTGGTCCTTGTGCTTTGCCAAATGTGCTTAACTGGCTGCGCTACTGCCCAGCCCCCAGCTTTCCTATTCTTTAACCCTCTGGGAGGTTAGACCCAATGTCATTGTGGGATGCAGAAGGTGGAAGGTCTGGCTTCTGTAATTGCTTCCCTGCTGAACATGGGCGTTGACAGGTCTATCCATACTCCCAATCTGCCTCTCTCTTTCCCTAGTGGGGAAGGGCTCTGGGGAATCGGAGCTCCAGGACACATTGGTGGGGTTGTCTGTCATGGGAAGTCTGGTTGGCATCATGGTAGCATCTGGAATCCGATGGCTGAAAAAGAGTTAACATACAAAGCCAAACAAGTTGATGACTAATCATGAACCTAAAGGCTGGAATAGCACAGATGAAGAGTTGAGGGGAGGGTTTCTCTGTTTTGTAGATAGTAGGCATATTTTAGTTATATTCCAAAGGGCCTGTGGCTGTACTAGTTTTTGTTGTTGTTGTTTATCCCCTGAGCCTGAAACCAGATATGCAGGTGGATTCAAGTTATTGTCTGGGGAGATAATGCCATGGCTGGAAAAAGGACCAGAAATTTGGATCAGGGAAGAAAGTAGCTCCCAAATATGGGAAAGGCGTATAAATATTGCTGACTGTAAATCACATCAATTTGATCTGATCTGGGGCCCATATTCAGTTTAGGAGCCTATGTGACTTCTGCATCCCTGTAGATCTGAGCTCACATTCTGTGGTCATGAGTAGGAACATTCCAAGCTGCCCCAATTTCAGAACCCATCTTCCTCAGGTGGAAGATAGGGTATGTTGTCCAGCTTCCCTTCGGAGGATAGAACATACTCTACAGTTGTTGATCCACTTTGAGGGCAGGGTCCTATGGAAGCCCACAAAGGGGTCTATTGTGCTGTTCCTGATAGAGATTACCAGTAACAATGGAGTGAGGGATTTATTCAAGTCTAGGCCTATCATGTCTGTTTGGAAATTCTCAGGACTCCCTGAATAGGGCCCCAGATGATGGGGTGGCATTTTTTTAAAAAAATTTATTTTAAGGTCTATCCTGTCAGATATGAGAATAGCTTTTCCTGCCCTTTTTTGTGGTCCATTGGCTTGTATGATAGTTTTCCTTCCTTTCACTTTGAGTCTGTGTGTGTCTTGTTAAGTGACGTGAGATTCCTGCAAACAAGATATAGTTGGGTTGTGTTTTCTGAGCCATCTTCCTACTCTTTGCCTTTTAATAGGTGAATTTAAGTCATTGACATTTATTGATATTATAGAATGAAGACTTTTTAAAAAAATTTCTTTATTGGGGAATTAATGTTTCAAATTCAACAGTAAATACAATAGTTTGCACATGCATAACATTCCCCAGTTTCCCATATAAAAATACAACCCCCACTGGGTCCTCTGTCATCCTTCTTGGACCTGTATTCTCCCCACCCACCCAACCCCACCCCAGAGTCTTTTACTTTGGTGTAATACGCCAATTCCATTTAGGTTCTACTTGTGTGTTTTTTTTTTTTTTCTGATCTTGTTTTCAACTTCTGCCTGAGAGTGAGATCATCCCATAGTTATCCTTCTGTTTCTGACTTATTTCACTTAACTTGAATTTTTCAAGGTCCATCCAAGATCGGCTGAAAACGGTGAAGTCACCATTTTTTAGAGCTGAGTAGTATTCCATTGTGTATATAGATCACAACTTGCTCAGTCACTCATCTGTTGTTGGACACCTGGGTTGCTTTCAGGTTTTGGCTATCACAAATTGTGCTGCCAAGAACATATGTGTACACAGATCTTTTTGGATGGATATGTTGGGTTCCTTAGGATATATCCCCAGGAGAGGAATTGCAGGATCATAGGGTAGGTCCATTTCTAGCCTTTGGAGAGTTCTCCAGACTGTTCTCCACAGTGGTTGGACCAATTTACATTCCCACCAGCAGTGTAGGAGGGTTCCTTTGACCCCACACCCTGTCCAGAATTTACTGCTGTTAACTTTTCTGATGTATGACATTCTCACAGGAGTGAAGTGATATCTCATTGTTGTCTTGATTTGCATTTCTCTGACAATCAGAGACTTGGAGCATTTTTTCATGTATTTCTTAGCCTTTTGGATCTCTTCTGTGGTGAATATTCTGTCTATGTACTCCCCCCATTTTTGAATGGGGTTATTTATTGTCTTTTGTTGAGTTTGACAAGCTCTTTATATATGTTGGTTATTAAACTCTTGTCAGATGTATGGCATGTAAAGATCTTCTCCCATTCTGTGAGGGGTCTCTTGGTTTGGGCAGTGGTTTCTTTTGCTGTGAAGAAGCTTTTTAATTTGACGTAGTCCCATAGGTTTATACTTGCCTCAGTCTTCTTTGTAATTGGATCGTTTTATTGAAGATGTCTTTAAAATTTATGCAGAAAAGAGTTCTGCCAATATTTTCTTCTAAGTACCTGATAGTTTGTGGTCTAACATCCAAGTCCTTGATCCACTTGGAATTTCTTTTGTATTTGGTGAAATACAGTGGTTCAGTTTCATTCTTCTGCATGTTTCAACCCACTGTTTCCAACACCATTTGTTGTGCTTTCCCCATTTAATAGTCTGGGCACCTTTGTCAAAGATTAGATGTCCATAAGTGTGGGGGCTCACTTCTGGGTTCGCAATTCTATTCCACTGGTCAGTGTGTCTATTCATGTTCCAGTACCAAGCAGTTTTGATGACAATGGCCCTATAATACAGTTTGAGATCTGGGAGTGTGATGCCTCTGGTTCTGTTCTTTTTTCTCAAGATTGTTTTGGCAATTCTAGGTCTTTTCTGGTTCCAGATAAACATCTGTAGCATTTGTTCTATTCTCCTAAAAAATGTGCTTGGGATCTTGATGGGGATAGCATTAAATTTGTATATGGTTCTGGGTAGTATATTCATTTTGATGATGTTAATTCTTCCAACCCATGAACTTGGAATATCTTTCCACTTCTTTGTGTCTTTTCCAATTTCCTTGAGTAGTGACTCATAATTTTCAGTACACAAGTCTTTCACTTCTTTGGTTACTCCTAGATATTTTATTGTTTTTGTTGCTATAGTAAAAGGAATTGATTTCTAGATTTCAATTTCTTCTTAGTGTTTGCATAGAGGAATGCCACTGACTTCTGAATGCTAATTTTGTAGCCTGATAATTTACTGTATTGTCTGATGATTTCCAAAAGCTTCTTGCTGGCTTCCTTAGGTTTTTCTATGTATACTATCACGTCATCTTTAAATAGGGTGAGTTTGACTTCTTCTTTTCTAGTATGTATCCCTTTAATTCCTTGCTCCTGCCTGATTGCTATGGCAAGAACTTCCAACACTATGTTGAATAGTAAAGGTGATAGTGGGTAGCCCTGTTTAGTACCTCATCTGAGTGGAAATGCTTCCAGGTTTTGACCATTGAGTGTGATGTTGGCTGTAGGTTTGCTATATATAGACTCCACTATCTTCAGGAATTTTCCATCTATTCCAATTTTTTGCAATGTTTTGATTATAAAGGGATGTTGTATTTTGTCAAAGGCTTTCTCTGCATCTATTGATATGACCATGTGGTTTTTGGTCTTGCTTTTGTTGATGTGGTGGATCACATTGATTGATTTACATATATTAAACCAACCTTGCATGCCTGGGATAAACCCCACTTGGTCATGATTAAAAACCTTTTTAATATACTACTGTATCTGGTTGCCTAGAATTTTGTTCAGTATTTTAGCATCTATGTTCATCAGAGATATTGGTATGTAGTTTTCTTTTTTGGCTGTGTCCCTGTCTGCTTTTGGTATCAGAGTGATGTTGGCTTCATAGAAGCTGGCAGGGAGTATTCCAGTGTCTTCAATCTTCTGGAGGACTTTCAAAAGTAAAGGCATTAGTTCTTCTTTGAAGGTTTTGTAAATTCATTTGTAAAACCATCTGGTCCAGGACTTTTATTTTTGGGGAGATTTTTGATAACTGTTTCAATTTCATTAGCTGTGATGGGCCTGTTCATGTTATCCACTTCCTCTTTACTTAGTTTTGGAAGTTGGTAGGTATCTAGGAAATCGTTCATTTCTTCCAGGTTCTCTAGCTTGGTGGCATATAGTTGTTCATAGAAGCCTCGCATGATATGTTGAATTTCTGCGGTGTCTGTTGTGATATCTCCTCTTTCATTTAGTATCTGATTTATTTGGGTCTTCTCCCTTTTTTGTTTTGTGATTCTGGCTAAAGGTTTGTCAATTTTGTTCACTCTTTTGAAGAACCAACATTTACTTTCATTGATCTTTTGTATGGTTTTCTTATTCTCAATGTTATTTATGTCTGTCCTAACTTTAGTGATTTCTGTCCTTCTGGTTGCTTTAGGGTTCCTTTGGTCTTCTTCTTCTAGGTCTTTAAGATGTGCAATCAGGCTGTTTATTTGTGCTTTTTCTTGTTTCCTAATGTGTGCTTGTATAGCTATGAAATTCCCTCTCAGTACTGCCTTAGCTGTGTCCCAAATTGCCAGATTACCTTGTGGGTGGGAGACAGAGGTGACCAGGGACTCATGGCTGAGCTGAGAACGCAGTTCAATCTTTATTCACAAGCGGGGATGCAGTCCAACAACCTAATCACAACACAATTCTGTCCTGTATCTCTCCTCCCTCCCTCCTGAGGCAGAAGAGTCAGGAACAAAGGAAATACGTATGATAGGGGGCGGGGAGAAGGAAAAAGCGCAAACCAGCAAGGACTAAACCAAATGTCCTGGAGGCAAGGTGGGGGGAAGACCAAAACAATGTCCTGGAGGCAGGAGGGTGCCCAGCCAACAGTGGACATGCAAACAGAACACATCGCAAGCAACACAAAGTGAACCCAATGTGATGATAAAAACAGAAGGTTTGACAAGCAGAATCCAGAAGCATACCAACACTAAATATTTTGACAGCTTGTGTCTTCATTTTCATTGAACTCTCAAAACATTTTGATTTCTTCCTTGATTTCCTCTTTGACCCAGAAGTTGTTAAGAAGTATACTGCTGAGCTTCTACATTTTGGGACTATTACTAATCTTTTGTTGATTGTTAAGTGTTAGTTTAATTCCACTGTGGTCTGAGAAGATGCTTGGGATGATTTCAATGCTCTTGAATTTGCTGATACTGTCTTTGTGGCCTAACATATGGTCTATCCTCGAGAATGACCCATGTGGATTTGAGTACAATGTGTATTCCAGTTTCTTGGGATGAATGACTCTGAAAATGTCCAATAGTTCTAGTTTATCTATCTCTTCATTTAGCTCCCTTATGTCTTTACTGATTTTCTTCCTGGATGATCTGTCAAGTTGAGAGAGTGGGGTGTTGAAGTCCCCTACTATGACTGTGTTGCTGTTAATATATTGTTGTAGCTCTTTCAGTAGATGTTTGATGTATCTAGATGGCTTCTCATTGGGTACATAGATGTTAATAATTGTTAAGTCCTCTTGATTGACTGATCCTCTGAGCAGTAAGTAGTGTCCATTCCTATCTTTTTTAATCTTATCTATTTTAAAGTCTATCGTGTCAGATATGAGAATAGCTGTTCCTGCCCTTTTTTGTGGGCCATTGGCTTGTATGATAGTTTTCTGTCCTTTCACTTTAAGTCTGTTTTTGTCTTGTTGAATTAGGTGGGTTTCCTGTAGACGGCATATTGTTGGGTTGTATTATCTGATCCATCTTCCTACTCTGTGTCTTTTAATAGGTGAATTCAGGCCATTGACATTTATTGATATCAAAGATTGAAGATATTTTAACGCCATTCTTGTAGATTTTTGGAGTGTTCTGCTATATGTCCTATTTATGATGATCTGACTGTTTATAGAAGACCTTTCAGAACTTCTTTCAGGGCAGGCTTGGTGATAGTTTATTCCTTCAACTGTTGCTTGCCTGAGAAGGTTTTGATGCCTCCATCTAGTCTGAATGACATCTAGCAGGATATAGTATTCTTGGTTGAAAGCCTTTATCATTGAGCACTCAATAGATATCTTGCCATTCTCTTCTGGCCTGTATTGTTTGTGTGGAGAAGTCTGCTGCTAATCTTATGAGTTTTCCTCTGTAGGTGACTTTGTTTTTCTCTTGCAGCTTTCAGGATCCTTTCTTTATCCTTATTACTTTCCATTCTAAGTATGATGTGTCTTGGTGTCTTTAAGTCTGAGTTAATTCTGTTTGGGACCCTCTGGGCTTCTTGAATCTTTATGTTTTTGATGTTGTCTAGACTAGAAAAATTTTCAGCTATTATGGCCTGAAGAATGCTTTCTTCCTCTCTCTCTCTTTTTTCTTCTGGTAAGCCAATAATGCATATATTGCTGCTTTTGAAGTCATCCCATAGGACTCTATTGTTGTTTTCAGCATCTCTTAATCTCTTTTTGAGATCTCTTACTTCTTTTTTAGTTGTCTCTAATTCGTCCTTGATCTTGCTAATACTGTCTTCAGCCTCAGTGATTCTGTTCTCTCTGCCCTCTACTGTTTTCTGGAGTTCATCTATTTTGTTACCCTGTTCTGATACTGTTTTAGGTTGTTCAGCTAGTTGTGTTCTTAGCTCAGATTTAGCTATTTCAGATTTCAGCTCTCTAATAACCTTGAGACTATTAGTGTTTTCTTCCAGAGTCTCATTTGTTGTTCCTGTATTTCTGACTACAATTCTTTTAAACTCTTTACTCACTCCTGTGATTATTTCCTTAGCTAGTGTTTGGATGTTGAACTTGTTATTTTGTGCTTCACCCATTGGGGGGCTTTTAGCTGGACTCTTGTCCTGGTTGGTTTCTCCAGTATTTCTTCTTGTTGGTTTAACCATTTTATATATTATAAATATATAAAATATATAATATATATATATATATAATGTTATGAGGTCCCTCTCTCAGTACTTTTCAAATTACTGATCACTATTGCCTGGATTGACTTGTGTCTAAGTAAGGTAATTAAAGGGTTCACAGTGGTGGAAGTTAACAGTTGTTTCAATAGTTTTTTAATCCCTGAGTTGGAGCTCAGTGGTTTAAAGGCCTCTTTTTTTTTTTTTTCCTTTTTCTTCTCTGTAGGCTATGGGAGCCTGAGGACTTTTAAACTACAAGTAGGCTTCTTAGTTTAATCACTGACTCCTGACCAAGAAATAAAGCAGGTGTGGCAGAGATAATCCAGTGTTTATGCAAAGAGACTTTCACAGTCCCACAGCTATGCCACTGAGGTATAAGGTCTTCTCCTGAGTTTCCTGGTTAGATCTCTGTCCCCTGGTGTCCCTCTCTGCTGCTGCTCCAGATTCTGAGGGCAGTAGCAATGGAGACTCAGAGTTGCACTTGGTGAATCTCCAGGGAGCCCTCTCCTCCCTTCAGCTGTCCTCTTGTTGGTGGAACAGACTGGAAGTGGTGTCTCAACTGATAAACTGCCGGACTGTTACCAGCCACTTAATCTCTCCCTAGGTTCCTCTCTGTCACCAGCCACACGTGTTTGCACTCACCGGTGATTTGGTGGGTTCCTGTAGTCATTCTAGTCCTGTCTTTTTTCTGTCCCAGGTAGTTTTCTTTGGTATTCCTAGTTGATCCAGGAGAGGAGAGGAGAGAAAGAGATCTGCTACTGCTCGTAGCTCTGCCTCCGGAAGTCGAATGAAGACATTTAATGCCATTATTCTAAAATTTTAGAGTGTTCTGATATATGTCATACATCAGAAAAAGTAGCAGCAACAAATGCTGGAGAGGTTGTGGGCACAAAGGAAGCCTCCTGCACTGCTGGTGGAAATGTAGATTGATCTAACTACTGCAGCAAGCAGTAGCTGAAAATTATTTGAAGACTTTTGTTAAGTAAGGTACCTTTGCAAACTTCATCTTAAACAATAACTGAGGTGGCTCTACTAATTAAAGCAATACTTAGTATATAGTAAGACTAGGGAGATTAAGTGATTTACTCAAGGTCACACAGTTAACATGTGGATTTGAACTGAGTTTTCTCTGGCTCAAAATTCTAATCCAGTGTTGTCCATTAAAAATAGAATTTGAACCCTATATGCAATAGATACATTTTAATGACCTCCTTAAACACCAAAAGAAATAAAAATTAGTTTGAATGATGCATTTATCTAACCAATATATCATGACTTCAACATGTTGTCAACATAACAAAATTATTAATACAATGATTTATACTCTTTGCCTCATATTCTATCTGAAATATGGTAAATATTTTACATTTAAATTGCTTTTCAATTTATTCAGTGACTACAATTCAAGGGTACACTGACACAAATCACACTGGAGAGCTTAGGATGAAGCCCTTAACACAGTCTTCGGGTCTTGTATATTTTATTGGCAATGAGGAGTTGAATTTTCAACTTTTTCCTAGGAGTTTCTAAATCTAGTATTTTGCTCTCAGTGTCTTTAGATTTATTTACAGAGCCTCATCAAATCTTTTTCTGTGCATCATTTCTAGGACATCCCTACTTAACTTTATTTGTTTCATCACCTTTCTTTGTAAGAGTTAGTATTGTGTTGATTATAAGGAAACAACATTGTCTTGTAATTGCTACTGAACACAATTAGTTTCTGTTTCCAAATTAGCTTCTCTGGTATCTGAGGAGAGAACCTTACTATTAAGTCCCCAGGGTGTAACACATATTAGCTGCTTGGTAAATTTGCTGGATGGTAAACAGAAATTTCCATAATAAACATTGGAAATAACTTTTTAATTTTTCTAATTACTTGGGATCATGTTAATTATGAGCAATGTTAACTTTTTTTTTACCTGTTAATTTTTTTATTCAACTACAGCATGAATTTCAAGACTCAATAGAACCATAAGAGCAGTCTATATATAGGTGAATTTACCAGTATTGCAAGACAGAGATTTTCAGAAAATTCTTGATACATTTTTAGACTAAGACCTAGAGATTCCTGGGAGCTGGGCCAGTGGCACACTGGGTTAAGCGCACATAGTACAAAGAGCAAGGACTTGGGTTTGAGCTCCTGACTCCTCACCTACAGAAGGAATGCTTCACAACAGGGGAGGCAGGTCTGCAGGTGTTTCTTTCTTTCTTTTTTTAAAATTTATTTATTCTCTTCTGTTGCCCTTGTTTTATTGTAGTAGTTATTATTATTGTTATCGTTGTTGGATAAGACAGAGATAAATGGAGAAAGGAGGGGAAAGCAGATGGGGAGAGAAAGATAAACACCTGAAGACCTGCTTCATCACTTGTGAAGTGGCTACCTTGCAGGTGGGGAGCTGGGGGCTCAAACCGGGGTCCTTACACCCATCCTTGCACTTTGCCTCTTGCACTTAACCTGCTGCGCTACCGCCTGACCCCACAGGTGTCTCCTTCTATCTCCCTTTTTTTCTTCCCCTCCTCTCTCAATTTTTCTGTGTCCTATCCAATAAAAATGGAAAGTCGTCCACCAGGAGGACTGGGTTCCTAGTGCTGGCACTGAACTCCAGCAATACCCCTGGAGGCAAAAACAAAAACAAAAACAAAAACAAAAAAACATGGAAAGAAAAAAAAAGTAAGACCTAGGAACTCCTTAACAGGAATATCATTTTGTTTACAAAGTGCTCCACAGCATTCATAATATATATATATATTTTAACTTCATGTTACTCCCATAACTTAGTGAAGACTATCTTTACAGAAACAATGAACTTTACTTATCAGGACCTTGCCTCCTAGAGGTAATTATAGTTGCGTAGTCCCATCTAACAAATACGATGATTTGAGAAACAAAGGACTTTCAAACTGAGTTTTTCAGTCTGCGTTGTTTTGTAGCTTACAAAAAGTCTAGGTGTAGTTTTGCAGACTTCTGTTTGGCATTTTACCCCTGTTCCGTAGACATCCCCAAATGTCAGTTCTCTCTGTAAAACTTATAATGGAATTTTTACTGGCACACAAGTGTCGATTCAACCTTTTTACTTTTCTCCTCTGATCTCTATCAGCAAAATGAGGTTTGGGATTTGATGGGGTCATGTCAGAATAAAATTCCTTTTATTCTCATTCGAACATAGCGCTCTCTCTAGTTGAAAGGGCTTCTGCTTTCTTGACATTTATGTCTTCAACAAGAGTTATCAGAGAAGAACATATTATAGTCTTGGATTTTAAGCAAACTTGTGCAGTGATTGCTGAGGCTGACCTCTTATTGTTGTGTATTTATTTATTTATTTATGAAATTGAGAGGGAAAGAAATCACGGTAGTATGGTCCAGGAGGTGGCACAGTGGATAAAGCATTGAACTCTCAAGCTTGATGTCCTGAGTTCAATCCTTGGCAGCACTTATACTTACCTACATGTACAGAGTGATATCTGGTACTTTTCTTTTTCTCTCCTCCTATCTTCTTCATGAATAAATAAATAAAATCTTTAAAAAGAAGGAAAAAATAACAAGAAACCACAGCACCCAAGTTGAAAATGTTTTGCAGACATCATCACAGGGAGATTAGAATAGAATATGTCAACAACAATACTGCTATAATTCATTAACTCTCCAAAAAAGAAAGAAAGAAAATAAATAAACCAAACTATACTGCTGGTGTTTCTTTCACGTGGCAGTGGCTGGTTTGGAGTTCAGGATTACATATAGCAAAGCAAAGCGAAACACTACAAATGAGCCTATTTTGCCAGTCCTGTGTTGTGGATTCTTACTTACGGAACACGAGTTGAAAGTAATAATTCTTAAATGTGTTAATCTAAAATGGTTGCAGAATAGGAAATGTTCGTTACATGTTCAATGTTTACCCTGCATTTCCCGCTAACTTTGTTTTTCTTTTTTAATCAGAGCGCTGCTCAGTTCTGGCTTATGTTGGTGTGGGGGCTTGAACCTAGGACTTTGGAGCTTCAGTGAGAGTCTACTTACATTGACATTATGCTGTCTACCCCTTTCGGGGTGTCTCTCTCCTTCTCCGGCAGGGTGTCCTCCAGGGGAAAGGTAATGGGCTGGTTCTTTCTCGCTCACGACAGGGATGACACGAAGTAAAAGACACCAGGGGACTCTTAGCGTGAATCTAGAATCTGAGTCCTTGAGTCCCAGAATCCTAGAGTCCATTTATTAGCAAAATTGACATGAGTTAAATAGAAAAGCAATGGAGGTAATTATTGTTGCAATATGACAGAAATTACAGGTTTCTTAACAGTCAGCATGCCCCTAAGGTAGGGGGTTGGTATGACAGGAATTGATGAGATACAAGACAGTTATTTTCCATAACACAAGTAACTTAATTATCCAAAGGTATTTGAGAGAAGCATAGGGGTTAAATCCATAGGGTGAGACAGAGAGAAGATGGATATCAAAAGGCCATATAGTTTGGAATTTCTCTTGTCTGGGGTCTGAAGTGTGTGATGAAGTGTGTGATAAGATGTGTTCTTCTGTGATCAGAAGGTGACTTTGAATGAGTGAATCTGTGGCCATGTGGCCTGTGGTCAATGGAGGGAAGTACTGGGGTATCTGTGGGCCTGAGAGTCAAGAAGGAAAGAACCAAGTCTGAGTTTCCCTCCTTATGCTCACCTCGATTGAGAGAGACTTACCAAGAGGTTATCTTCTCAGACCTCCATCCAAAGATGGGGGTGGTTCTCCCTAAGCTCTATCAGGCTCACACATGTTCCCAACATCTCCTCCTAATTTCTTTAATTAATGAACAGTGTTTATGGATCAATGTCAGTTAGAGCATTTCTTTCCTCTAAAGGAATACGAGTGTAAGGGTGAACTGAGACTCTCTGTACTTAACATTAATTATGTCATGTATGCGTTTCTTGAGGAATTGAATGAGGCAAGGAATAATCAGCGATAGAGCTACCATAGCTAGCAAAGGGCCTAGGAGAGGTAGAAGCCAAGCAGTTAAAGGAGAAGAGAACCAGGAGTTAGTACCGAAAGAGGAAAAGGAATTCTTAATATCACAGCTAAGTTTGTGCAATATATTAACATTTCGGTTTTACAAATCTAATTTCATTTACAAAAGAAACAACATTTTTCTAGATAAAGATCACACTATTTAGCATAAATCAAGTCCAAACCATTGCAGTTCTGGAGTACCACCTTGGCAAGGGAGTTCATCTGTCTCTGGAGAGGCTCCAAGCTGTCCGAGGTGAAGTCAAATGGACTGTCGAAGTTGATTTTCAATGTGTCCAGCAGCGTAGAGAGATTGTCCCAAAGTCCACCAGCAAGTTTAAGGGATGCAGTCAGTTGATGTGATGTCCAGGGGAAGAAACAGCAAGTCTGGTCCTCTGGTGGGACAGCGCCAGCTGATGAAATTCTTCTTCTTCATAGAGGGTCAGCTGTGGAACAAGAGAAACTAGGAGGCAAGGACCAGGTAGAGAAGAACTGACACGAAAATTAGGTCAGCAGAAAGAGAATTGGGTAGGCTGGTGAGGTTAGCTGGAGTATATACTGGCATGGTGTTCTTTAATGGTAAGGACTTGCCAACAGGGACTCTGTGGACTTCCCAAGAGCAGTAATGTCATCCACCATAATAAAAGGAAAACAAACATTCCAGCATTGAAAAAAGAAAAAAGAAAAAAAAATGTGTCTCTATGACTATGTGTCTCTATAAATTGGGTGGCTTTGTCAATGAGATATAATAAATGGACTATTCGAATTTCTGTAAATATTAAGAAGGTTTAGTAAAGTTACTTCATTGATACTTTAGCCAACTGAATACTGGGGGGTGCATTCCCCTTCTTTTTTTATTAATTGAGCTTAAGGTTATAGTTTTTCTTGTTTGACCTGTAGCCCACATAAATTTAGAAAAAGTACCAATTGAGAAAAAAAATTGTTTACCAAACATGGGCAGGTGAGTTACATCAATCTGCCAGAGAGCACTGGCTTTTATCAATGGGGATTAGTCTTCAAATTCTGTGTAGCAGGATCTTAATTAAACAAAGCAGGAGCCAGTAAAGTGCTCTCACTATGGCAGGTCAAGCATTAAAATTTAAGATGCTTGTAAAAAAATGAAAAAAAATTTTAGGATATGAGTGACTTTAGGAGTCATCACACACCCATAAATAAAAAAGAAAAATGTTTAGCTTTAAATCTTACCATATGAGCAGTCGGTTCTTCATCTGTAGATTGTACCTATAATTATTTACTTAAGAGAAAATAATGTGTACCAAGTTAGAAGTTTAATGGTTAGAATTGGCTTGAGTTCCTTCATATGATTTTAGAAGGCTCTTTATTAAAATATACCAGTATGTTATAGAAAGTCAATACCTAATGTGTTGAAATGATAAAATGTTTACTATTTTTTTTTAATCACTTAAACAATTTTAAACTTAGTTTGTTAGAATCTTTGCTTATCACAAATCTTATCACACCCTTAGGGCAGCTATAAACAAGGGTGGGTACACAACTTAATTGATATTTCACTTAAAAAGCTAAGATAAACCTCATAGCTTAAATGTTTAAAAATAAATTTTTACTGTTACATTTATTTTAGATGACAATATTAGACTAAATAATTTTGTTGAATCACATCTGCCGAATAAAAAAAATTTTATCAGGCCAGGAATATCATGTTTAACCCTTTATTCCTGGCAAGGCCACTGTTCTACCCTGACTGGGTCATCAGAAAGCCAGACTAAGCACAGAATTTGTTACAGTGGCAGTTGGTATTAGGGTGCTGGTGATATTTAGAATTTTCACAAGTATGAGAGACTGCAGAGGCGTCTCACCATGCCTAGAGATCTCAGAAAATCTCTAACTAATGAACTGATGCTGATATTAGCTATCAGAAGGATGAAACTGTCTTATATTTTAGTCTGGTAAAGGTGTGCCAACTCTACAAGTCAGGATCTTTAAAATCACATTCAGCTTAACTAAATCTTATTTAAAACTTAAAACAAAATCTAGTTATTTCAGAGGGTTAACACACATTAGTGAAAACAAAGTTAGCATACAAATTTAGAACAGACATTCTTGGTGAAAAAAATTTTTTCCTTTAGCTCACAGCCACTCCCCCCCCCACCCCAGGAGGGGTGGGTGTGGCTAGAGGAATGATTGACTGCAGTCTTTTCTGGGCTAAGGTACATTTTAGATTTTTAAAGAAACAAATCATCATCGTGCGTCCACTCCACGAGTTTCCCTGGAACTTGAAGGATAGGGAGAAGGAGAGAAAGATCACAGGGACTCAAACGAGAGCCTCGGGGTTACCTTCCGATGTACTTTGGTACTGCTTCTTGTTTCCTGGAGTCAAGGTCCTGATCCTCTATGGCTGGGCCAGCATTTTTTTCAACCGGGTGCTTGGGGTCAGGAAATTCTGCCCCACGCTCTGGGCACCAGATTTCGGGGTGTCTCCCTCCTTCTCTGGCATACCCCCACTTTGTTTTTATCTTGTAAAATACCTTTTATTGTAGCAAAATCAAGCTGCATTAATTTGACACTTACGTCTCTATAATTCACATTTTCTAACTATTTCCTATTCTGTCATATTATCTAACCTTTTTTTTTATTTTGTAAACATGTAGGGTCTTCTTGATT
The DNA here is from genome assembly GCF_950295315.1 of Erinaceus europaeus. NCBI lineage: Eukaryota > Metazoa > Chordata > Mammalia > Eulipotyphla > Erinaceidae > Erinaceus > Erinaceus europaeus. The sequence continues at coordinate 193,083,622 of NC_080162.1, forward strand.
GAGGGGACAATATTTTCCCTTTGGAGATCTGGAAAAGGGTCTGAATTTCCCTCTCTAGTGTCTTTCCTGACATGAGTAGGATTGTATCTTCAATGCTTGAACATTTAGGAGTAGAACTAAATTATGTGATTTCCTCCTCCTAAATCATAAACCATAAATGATGTTGAAATCATTTGTTATGGAAACAGAAGTTTCATAATCCAAAATATCTGGCTTTAATAGCCCTATAATAAACCATGTTAAGAGAATGGTAGCACTTGTGTGGGGCAAATAGAAGTCTAGTTCCAGAATTGGCGCCAAAACGAATGTGTTTGCAAATATAAAACACAGCTTGATGCTCTTCCTACCTTTTGTATTTTACATCTTCCCAGGACATTGTATTTAAGATCTTTAAAACAAATTAAAAAAAAATCTCTCTTGCTCTCTCTCTCTATCCCTCTCTGCAACGGTAAAAACTAACAGATGGTGAAGTCAACCAAATGGTAGCAAGCTGACACAACTTGTCTCTTGATAGTTTAGCAGATTTATGGAATAAAAGTTAAACCCCACATAAGGGTGTAATAACATCTCTAACTTTGGGCCAGTCACTGACTTAATGAATTTGAGAAGAACTTGATCTAATCACAAATTGTCAAGATTCTGAGTTCTTCATTGAGGAGGAAATATTCCTGTCTGCTGAAACCGATATAAGTAAATAACTAAACAGTTCCTGGACTCCGTGTGACTAGTCTGTCCCTTTTGTTTTCTTATACTCAGAAGAATAAAACCACAATATCTGATCAGGCCCTTTTAATGGGGCATTTTATTACTTAATGACATTTTTTAAAACTTGAATTATTAACATGCTTTTAACAATACTGCCTTTTAGTTGAATTTGGAAGGGCTCTACATTTAAAAAGTGTAGCTAGAAAAAAATGACTAGTTTTTGGTTGAATTTACTTAGATTGAAAAAGATTCAATAAAATTCTTGAGTCCATGAAAATAAATAGGAGCATTTTCTTACATAAGCTTTCCTTAATTTATTTACTGAGAGAGAGAGAGAGAGACAGACACAGAGACAGCATGTGCTTAGAGGCTAGATCAACACTCTGGCCTATTCAGTGCTAAGATCAAACTCAGGACTTCATGCTTCATGGTCTGCAAATAGACACCTTTTAATTATAGGCAGATCACATCCACTGATGATAAGGAATCACTTTAACTGATAGCTGGTTTTTTCCTTTGAAAGTATTTCCAGAAAGAACTGAAGAAACAACTTTCTGCTGCCCAACTGTTAGTAGATTCTCTAGACTTATAACTCCAGGTAGGTTAGCAGTTGTTTAAAAGAGGTACATCCTGTTACTTATGTTTGCGTCAATTGAGGTAATTATCTGAATTACCTGAGGGGAATGGGAGCAGACCAGTAAATACTTTGCTCTGCTTAAAGCCAAGTGCTTGATAAAGGCTTCAATGGGGTGTTGTCTTTCTCTGTGACTGACATTTGGGTAAATTATTTTTCATAAAGATGGTGGCTTCCATCTTCTAAATAACAAAACTTTAAGATGGAACCGCTCACTTTTCTGCGTGTGGAATAGAAATTTTTGCCTTTTGCAGCTACTAAGAACAATGAAATCAACTTCTCTGACCCATTTTGGTCAGAGCTAGAAGGAATTATGTTAAGTGAGCTAAGTCAGAAAGATAAAGATGAGTATGGGATGATCCTACTCATCAACAGAAGTTGAGAAAGAAGATCAGAAAGGGAAACAAAAAGCAGGATCTGACTAAATTGAAAGTAGGGCAGCAAAGTAAAAACCCTGTGGTGAGGGGGAGGGTGGACATGTGGCTTCCTGGGCCAGCAGGGGGGTAGGGGGGTGAAGGTGGGGGTGGGGGTGGGTGGGTAGGACGGGACACAATCTTTTGATAATGGGAATGGTGTTTATGTACACACCAATTAAGTTGTAGTCATATAAATCACTAATTAATATGAGAGGGGGAAAATTGATTGTATGTCTAACAAAGGGACTTTTCAAAGTTAACCCAATTACCAAATAATGTGGTGATGACAATAACTATCCATTGTCTTCTTGAAACCTAAGACAGCAGGAACCTCACATTTCCACTCTAGATCCTAAACTTCCCCCAGTCCTGGGACCCTAGGGTAGGGCCCACTTTCCCGTATGCTTCTCCCAATTCTTATCAAATAATATTGCATCGACTGATTGCAACCTAATCAACGCAACGAGTGCCACCCCAGCATGCTTCACTTCAGACTGTGTCCAGAGACTTCAGGTGTGGAATGACAACCCTTCAGCTTCATCACTCGGGTGAGACCTTTCCTTTCATTGTATTCTCTAATTCCATCCGAGGCGATTCACTTCCTAACAAAGTCCCAAAACCTAGATATAGACCAGGTTCCAGGAGATAGAGCATATGTTCTCAGGTATCCATAAACTAGGGCAAATATATACCTGAAAGCAGAAGTACACTAGAGTTTGCAGTGAGTACCCCCCCAACACTTCATCTTCACTATTCCAACCTTTGGGTCCATGATTCTTCAACATTTTGTTTGGCTTTGTATGTTAACTCTCTTTTCAGTCACCAGGTTCCAGATGCCATCAGGATGCCGGCCAGGCTTCCCTGGATTGAAGACCCCACCAATGTGTCCTGGAGCTCAGCTTCCCCAGAGCCCCACCCTACTAGGGAAAGAGAGAGGCAGACTGGGAGTATGGACCGACCAGTCAACGTCCATGTTCAGCGGGGAAGCAATTACAGAAGCCAGACCTTCCAACTTCTGCAACCCACAATGACCCTGGGTCCATGCTCCCAGAGAGATAGAGAATGGGAAAGCTATCAGGGGAGGGGATGGGATATGGAGATTGGGTGGCAGGAATTGTGTGGAATTGTTACCCCTCCTACCCTATGATTTTGTTAATGTCTTCTTTATTAAATAAATAAATAAATAAATAAATAAATAAAAGAAATTTTTGCCTTCGCTCACTGTATTATCGACACCTCAGTGCAGGAGTAGTGAGAAGCTTCATGGTTTGTATGTGACCTTTTTAGGTGTCTAGGCTTTCAAAAGAAACTGTTACCCCTTGCTTGGCTGACTGCAGGAGTATGTGTCAGCTTTTCAATGGCAAGGAGTACGGTACTTGTACTTCTAAGTATTTGTCAAGGGTTACTGTGATCCCAGGGTACTTGAAACAGCCTCTGTGGAGGTGCTCCTGACAGCTCTGCAACCATTGCCTACTCTTTTACTTTATATTATTATTATTTTTTACCTTATTGATATTACTTATTTGAAGTGTTTTTCTGCTTTGTGTTACCCACAACCCATTATCATATCTAGTCCCCACTGCACTAGAAGAAGCTCTGTGCTGTGGTGTCTTCTCCTCCTCCTCTCTGAAAAAATTGTCCTGGAGTAATGAAGCCCCAGTGGCAGAAAAAAAATTCCCCAAAATAACTGAGGATTTTCTCATGGGAATATTATGTTTGTAGATGAATGGAAGAAGTAGGGGTTTATACACAGTTACTGTTTGGGTAATTCTACTTTAAATTCTAAATTGGATTGTCGTAAGAAGACAAAAGTTGGGGGTCTGGGAGGTGGTGCAGTGGATAAAGCATTGTACTCTCAAGCATGAGGCCTTTTTTTTTTTTTTTTTAAATTGATTTAATAATGGTTGACAAAACTGTAAGATAGAGGGATGCCATACCACACAATTCCCATCACCAGAACTCTGTATTCCATCCTTTCCCCCTGGTAGTTTTCCTATTCTTTATCCCTCTGGGAGCATGGATCCAGGATCATTATGGGTGCAGAAGGTGGGAGGTCTGGCTTCTGTAATTGCTTCTCTTCTGGACATGGGTGCTGGCAAGTTGATCCATACTCCCAGCCTGTTTCTATCTTTCCCTAGTAGGGCAGGGATCTGGAGAGGTGGGGTTCCAGGGTATACTGGTGAGGTTGTCTGCCCAGGGAAGTCAGGTTGGTGTCATGGTAGCATCTGAAACTTTGTGGGACAGCTCTGTATCTGCTTTGTCCACTTCATCAACCCATTGCCAACCTGTAGATGGTTATGATGCTCTGCCAGAGTTCCACTTTGACCCCTGCTGTATATGTCCTCCAACACCGTCCTGGAAATCCTGCCCTCACACAGAATTCCCAGGTTTAAAGCAGACTTTTTGTGGAAAGAATGCCATTGTCTTCAAGCCACCATCTTGACTCCACCCCAAGCATGAAGTCTTGAGTTCAATCCCTGTCAGCACATGTACCACAGTGATGCCTGGTGCTAACTGAAAAAAAAAAAAAAAGAGAGAGAGAAAAATTAGATTTTTAAAAAAAATTTCTTTATTGGAGAATTAATGTTTTACATTTGACAGTGAATATAATAGTTTGTACATGCATTAAAGATTTAGAAGTTTTGTTGCTCAGAGATAGAATTTTTTTTTTTTTATCCACTACTCTTGGTCTAATTTTTCAATAGAATTGGGGGGGGAGACCACATTACCAAGTTTCTTCCAGTGAAGTTGGGGACTCGGCTAAAGCCTGTATACATGACAGAGCAGGTGTGCTATCCAGGTGAGCTATCTTACTGACCTGAAAGTTATAGTTCTCCATGATGGAGTTTGTGACAAACTATTTATTTTTATTTTTATTGCAGTCAGTGTTATCACTGATGCTCAGTGCTGGCACTACAAATCCACCACTCCCTATGGCCACTTTTTCCTTTCCTTTCCTTTCCTTTCCTTTCCTTTCCTTTCCTTTCCTTTCCTTTCCTTTCCTTTTTTTTTTTTTTAATCTTCTTTGCTTTTTATTTTATTTGTTAAGACAGAGATAAATTGTGGGAGACATGGGGAAAGAGAAAGCTAGACGCTGGAGCCAGGTGGTGGTCTGCCTGGTTAAGGGCAAACACCACAATGTACAAGGGCCCAAGTTCAAGACCCTGGTCCCCACCTGCAGGCGGAAAGCTTCACAAGTGGTGAAATAGGGCTGCATCTGTCTCTCTGTCTCTCTCACTCTCTATCTCCCCCTCTCAATTTCTCTCTATCCAATAATAAATAAATAAATTAAGAAAAAGAGAGAAAGCGAGACACCTGCAGACCTGCTTTGCCCCTTTCTTGTAAATTATGTGTTTGTCCAGGCGTTTCACTCCAGCCCTAGAGAAACTCTTTCTTCATTAACGTGTTGCAAAGACTTACATGCCATGTTTTAAACTTATTCCTGAGGTTTGATCTCCACGATATTTAAAGAAGGTATATAATTTAGCAACCTCATTGAAAAGCAAACAGAAAATCTGAATAAACATTACAAAAAAAAAAAGGGCAGAATGCCAACAGGCACATGAAAGATATTTATTATTTCTTATTATTGGGGAAATACAAATGATGGCCACAGGGAGGTAGCACCTCACTACTGTCAAATAGCTGATTAAAAAAAAAAAAAAGAGAAGAAACTGGAAACTTCTAGGAATATGGCCATGGAGTAACAGCAGCTGAAACATCCCACACAGGAAGAACCAGACAAAGCAAGGAAAAATAAGTTTGAAGAAAATCAGTCAAAGGTGGATGCTCTTCATGGAGGAGGGAGCGGGAAAACTACACCGGAAGTTTAAGCTGCTAGGAGTGGACACAGGACACAGGGCTGCCTTGGCCATTTAGAGTCACAGGGCAGAACTCACATCCGGGTCTCTAGAAAGGAGAGAAAGCAGAGCACTCTTCTGAATCAAAAGTTGTACTACCTACTCAAAGGGTCAAAGTGAGCTGTCAGAGTCTGTCGGGCATTAAGCCAGCCCCCCTGCTCCATCCTGCATTGCTGATACTATGGCCTATTTACATAATCATTGTCTTGCCTGAAAGATCCCCAGCTATTGATCTATCTTCTTTCTATCTGGAGACCTGCCCTGCCTGCAGGGTAACATTAATCCTTCAGACTAAAACCCTAGAAAAAGTTGCTAAGGAAGCTTCCACCTTCCCAGCATGCCTTTTGCCTTTCTCTACCCCCTTTCCTAGCCATTTCTGGTTTTATCCTATAAAAGCCACTTCTGTTTCTGGCTTCTCTCTCTTCTGCCTCGACCTAGAGGAGGTCAGGCATGCAGAATGGGAGGCGGATGCCGGCCATTGTGGCTGGCTCTATGTGGCTTAACCCACTGCACTCATGCCAGACTCTGGGGCTCCCACATGAATAAAGATTTGTATTGCTACCGCCACGAGCTTGGTTCCTGGATCATCTGCTTCCCCGCTCACGACGCTAGCCCGACAAGAGTCCAGAATAAAATTTGTATTAAGGCAATAACACCCTATACAAATGAAGATAAAAGATGATCCCTTCCCTACCACAAGGATTGTAAAAACAAAAAATAAAAAACATCACCCCCCCAAAAAAAAAAAAAAACCCAAACCCAAACCAAACCAAACTCCCCACAGTGCCACCTACTGGCTGATCAACAAAACAACATTATGGGAACTCAGAAAGAATTGGAAAAAATTTAGGAATCCGACTTCTGAAAACTTCTTCTCCTCCTCTCCTCCCGCCCCGTCCTCCTCCGTTTTGCCTCCAGGGTTATCACTGAGGCTCCGTGCCTGCACTACAAGTCCACTGATCCTGGTGGTCATTTTTTTTTTTTCATTGTTGTAGCTGCTGCTGTTGGATAGGACAGAGAGAAATTAAGAGAGGAAGGGAAGACAGAGAGGAGGAGAGAAAGATAGACACCTGCAGACCTGCTTTGTCACTTGTGAAGTGACCCTCCCACCCAGGTTTATCTCTCTCTCTCTCTCTCCCTCTCTCTGCCCCTTCCATCTCAACTTTTCTATCCTATCAAAAAAAATAATAAAGTTGAAAATGTCTTGTGTGGTCTGGGAATTGGTGCAGTGGATAAAGCTTTGGACTATTATGCAGGAGGTCCCAAGTTCCATCCCTGGCAGCACATGTACCAGAGTGATGTCTGGTTCTTTCTTTCTCTCCTTCTATCTTTCTCATGAATAAATAAACAAAATCTTAAAAAAATATTCACTCTATTTTAAAAGTCTTAAAATAGTACTAAATTCTTACAAAAAAGGGAACACCAAAGGACTACACAATTCACAAAGAAAACCTCAAATAAAAATTCTCCAAGTTAAGGAGGCAAGGCTTTCAAGGGAGTTAGGGTTAATATGAGAGGCTTTCTTTTTTTTTTTTTAATTTATTTTATTTATTTATTCCCTTTTGTTGCCATTGTTGTTTTATTGTTGTAGTTATTATTGTTGTTGGATAGGACAGAGAGAAATGGAGAGAGGAGGGGAAGACAGAGAGGAGGAGAGAAAGATAGACACCTGCAGACCTGCTTCACCGCCTGTGAAGCGACTCCCCTGCAGGTGGGGAGCCGGGGTTTGAACCGGGATCCTTATGCCAGTCCTTGTGCTTTGCGCCACCTGCGCTTAACCCGCTGTGCTACAGCCCGACTCCCTATTAGAGGCTTTCTAAGTAGAATAATTCAGTTAGGGGACAGAGTAACAGGTCTAAACGATAAAGCAATCTCTGTACTGCACCAAAGCAAAAGACTCTGGGGTAGGTGTCTGTGTGTGGGGAGGGCTCAGGTCCTGGAACAGGATGGCAGAGGACCTAGTGGGGGTTGTATTGTTATGTGGACAACTGAGAAATGTTATGCATGTACAAACTATTGTATTTACTGTCAACTGCAAAACATTAATCCCTCAATAAAGAAAAAAAAGGGGAAAAAAAAACCACTCTCTGAGTGCAAGGCTGTTGGAGAGGAATGACTCATGAAAAATGAAACAATTCAGGGTGAAATAGCAGATTCCATCAGAAAAAAAATAACATAAGAATGATTGGAATCCCTGAAGATGAAGATGAGAGGAGCAGAGATTATATTCAAAAAAGTCATACAAGAAAACTTTCCACACCCAGGAAATGCTGAAAAAATAAGCACAGGAGAAGCTGGAGGAATACCCAGAGCTCATAACTCAAAATGGTCCATCCCATGACATCATTGTAAAACTTTCCAAAAACAAAAACAAAGAAAAGTTAATGCAGGCCACTAGAGAAAAAAGAATTTGATAAACAAAGGCAAAGCCATCAGACTGCTTCCAGATTTCTGTCCACAAACACTAGAAGCAAGAAGAGAACAAAAGGAGATATTCATTATAGTAAAGAATAAAGATCAGCAGCCATGAATTCTCTATCTTGCCAAGCTATCTTTCATGTATGGAGGAGAACTTAAAACCTCCTCAAACATACAGAAACTGAGGGAATTCACCACCACCAATCCTGCCTTGAAAGAATTATTGAAAGGAATCCTACATGAAAACAAGCAGCTCTAAATGAGTTCATCAGTGGCCATGGCCGGTTCGCCGCTATGTTCCATCGCTGGGGAGCCAGAGACAACCCGAACTGCCCCTGCGGCTCCAGACAGACTATGACCCACATAGTCAACGACTGCCACCTCTCCAGATTCAAAGGAGGTCTCGAAACTTGACATCAGGCTCAACCTGATGCTGTTGACTGGCTACGGAAGAAGGGCAAACGCTAGAAGAAGAAGAAGTGGTAAAATAGAAGTGGAACAAACAACAGCGACAACAGAAGAAAAGCCGTTGGAAAAATGAAGAGAAAATGGACAGAGTGATATGAACAGTGGGTGAACTTAGGCCAGATATCAAAAGGCCTCATATTAGCTTTTATCCAGCCCCACCCCCAAATCTCTAATTTCATCTGTTCTATTCCTACCTTTGGGTTCCTGTTTACTAAACTTTTTTTTTTTTTCTTGCTTTATATCTTTCTGCCTTTCAACCACCAAGTTGCAGATGCTACTAGGATTCCATCCTGACTTCCCTGGGCAGATGACCTCACCAATGTGTCCCATAGTCTCACCTCTTCAGAGTCCTGCCGTAGTAGGGAAAGATAGAAACAGGCTGGGAGTATGGATCCAGCTGCCAATGGCCATGTCCAATGGAGAAGCAATTACAGAAGCCAGACCTCCCATCTTCTGCATCCCTTAAAAGATTTGGTGCATACTCCCAAAGGCATAAAGACATATGGAAGAATAAAGAATGTGGAAGTTTAATAAAAAATTAAATTGAATTAAATTAAAAAGATAAAAAAGAAATAATTTGTAATCCCAACAGTGTATGAAAGCTGGGAGAATTGCTACCAGACTTTGGAAAACATTTTAAACTTCAAAAGGTAGAAGATAAAGTGAAATAAGAATGACTTACTTTATCTAGTAATGTGGGGATGCATTTCCAGTGGAGGGGAGAAGCCAGGGTGAAGAAAACATAAACCACTGACATTAGATTCTAGACAAAAGAAGAATACAGAAAAATTACTTTCCAGGGTAACCTAGACAAAAAGAGTTTTGAAGGTGGAAGAATTAAAAAAAATAGGTACTTTGGTGTTGGTATGCATGAGACCCCTTCTGTTTCATTTGGTTTAAATCCCCCCTGCTTAACACTATTCTATTTATATAACCGCTGTTAACAAGCACCTCCCTCCAGGGCATTGGTTCAATCCCCACTGTTTCATGATATGTTTTTGCTCCACCCCCCCTCCTTGTCACACCCTGATCCCCTCTTTGTCACACTCTGATTTTCGCCAGTCACTTTTCTCTCCACCCTCTCTATGTCACATCTTGTTTCCACCCTACTTGGGAAGTATATATAAAGACAGCATTGTGAGTTTTAGAGTACTGTACTGTACTTTGAGTTTAACTTAGCTCGTCTTAGATTGTGCTGTGTCCTGCATGAATAAAGAGATACTGCCTACAGCTTAACTATGAGTCCCTGGTCGTCTGTTACCTGCCCGTGAAGCCAGCCCGGCGAAAACAACCTAACCTGTCGAAAACAACATATGGCGCCTGAACAGGGACTGAAATAAGCCCTAACATGGACCGGCATCAACATGGGACCCTACCCACCCATCGTCCAGATAAGTAAACTTGGCTACCCATCCACCATGGGTTGCCTTTATACTTATGAAGAGGTTTGCCAAAGCCTCTACTGTTTCATCATGAGACAGTTAGTCTGTCTCTGGAACATTTTACTCTGGGCCACACTTCGGTTCCCTGACCGGGAACTTTGGTTTCTTATGACTGGGATCATAGAGCTTGGGAGATGCACGGAGATTTCTCCTTGGACTTTCTGGATTCCCTCTCCCATGTTTCCTGAGGAAAAGGACTACATTTTGCTCCAGGCCACAGTTTGGTTCTTTATGACCATGATCATAGACCTTGGGATATGCACGGAGATTTCCACTGGGACTTTCTGGACTTCTTCTCGAATGTTTCCCATGGAGAAGGACTACTCTAATTTGAAGAGCATTCTCCAGTACCCTGGCAGTTCCCAAGTATGGAGACACGTGGTTAGTTCTACTCTCCTGATTGGATTCTTTCTTCGATGGGAAGACACTTTTAAAAATGGGTGCCTGAAGCAATCCAGCAGGAACAGTCAGAAGCACACTAAATGGAATTTTGAAGACCTTTTTGAACTAGGTCGCCCTCCGGGGATTCTTAATCCTACATGGTGAGATCTTGATAATCTGGTTCAAGTTGCGTTTCATAAGAGAATGATTTGAATGACTGAATTTTTGTTTGACATTGACTTAAAAAAAATGCTGGGCGCAGCCATGATTTCTAGAGACATCCAGAAACAATTCAAAAATTGTTTTTTCCCTCCTATTATTTCTCTTTTACGTCTTGACATGAATCTGAAACGTTTAATCCTGAAAACTGTATGAGTTATGGGTGGGGCAGATAGTGCAATGATTATGTTAATTATTCTCATGCCTAAGGCTTTTAACCGTGGTTCTTCTGTTTACCTTTCCACATTTTATTGAGTTTAAACTGTTTAAACAACCTTAAAATCATACTAGAAAGGACTTCCAATTATAATGGAGTTATCAATTATAGTAAACTTCTAATCTGCTACAAGTTTTGTTTGACAAGTAAGTGAATTTCAGCTGTCAAAGTCTTCACATGAAAAAGCATCTATTCAAATAGAATTCCTGGAAATCCATTTGGATCCTGTTCTCTGACATTGCCCCCGGAAACCAATGATGAGACCTGGCACGACCTGAAGAAACAGATTCACAGACTCCAAAGATCACTCTCTACAGAAAAGCAGAATTCAGGTGGCCGACATTCCCCATCGAGACAGACGTACAGTTTCATCCCTTGGCATTTTCTTCTGTGGTCAGCTACTTTGGACTGACACCTCCATCGGACTTACTGGTACACGCTGCTGTGTTTCTCAAAGACTAACTTCAGCCAATTGCCTTGAGACTTTATAGACCATGTCCCCTTGCCTGCAGGCTCTGTCCCAGAGGCAGAAAACTCCCCCTCCTTATTAGGTTATGCCCACAGAGGCATGAAGCGCCCCAAAAGGCAAGAGATGCCCACAGAGGCAGGAAACGCCCTTTGAGGCAAGAGATGCCCCCAGAGGCATGAAGCGTTCCCAGAGGCAAGAAATGCCCTTTCGTCTGCTAGGCCTTGCCCTTTGAGGCAAGAAAAGCTCCACTTGGCATCACGCTGGTTATTGCTGCTCGCCTATTTTGTTTTCCATGTCTTATACCAGTTCTTTTGAAAACGCCTGTACGATATACGTTTCTGTTCACCCCACAATGGCCATTAGTTAAAAAGAAAGGGGAATTGTTGGTATGCATGAGACCCCTTCTGTTTCATTTGGTTTAAATCCCCCCTGCTTAACACTATTCTATTTATATAACCGCTGTTAACAAGCACCTCCCTCCAGGGCATTGGTTCAATCCCCACTGTTTCATGATATGTTTTTGCTCCACCCCCCCTCCTTGTCACACCCTGATCCCCTCTTTGTCACACTCTGATTTTCGCCAGTCACTTTTCTCTCCACCCTCTCTATGTCACATCTTGTTTCCACCCTACTTGGGAAGTATATATAAAGACAGCATTGTGAGTTTTAGAGTACTGTACTGTACTTTGAGTTTAACTTAGCTCGTCTTAGATTGTGCTGTGTCCTGCATGAATAAAGAGATACTGCCTACAGCTCAACTTTGAGTCCCTGGTCGTCTGTTACCTGCCCGTGAAGCCAGCCCGGCGAAAACAACCTAACCCGTCGAAAACAACACTTTGGGATCACATAAAATTAAAAAGGTTTTGTACGCGCAGGTGGCGCAAAGTGCAAGGACCTGCATAAGGATCCCGGTTCGAGCCCCCGGCTCCCCACCTGCAGGGAACTCGCTTCACAGGCGGTGAAGCAGGTCTGCAGGTGTCTATCTTTCTCTCCCCCTCTCTGTCTTCCCCTCCTCTCTCCATTTCTCTCTGTCCTATCCAACAACGACAACATCAATAACAACAACAGTAATAACTACAATAATAAAATGACAAGGGCAACAAAAGAAAAACAGAAACAGAAAAACAAATAATCCAATTAAGTAGTTTCTTTTGCAGTTTGGGTCTTGAGCTTTCTTTTCCATTTCTTTGGTGAGGTCTTCAGAAAAATCTCCAGTGTTTTCAGTGGGAACATTGTCTTTCTTGTATTTATTTGTGAAGACTGTTGTGCTGAGCAGTGAACAGAAAACACAACGGACAACACAGAGGGTCCTGCTGACATTTGGGAATATCTCACCAAGAGGAGCCTGAAGCTCGTGCAGACCTGGGGAGGTCTAGAGCAATGGTTATGGTGTGAGAAAGGACAGGCAGGAGAAGGACATCTGGAAGGGAACTAAGCACATGATCATGGAGAGACAGAAGACTGCTATATGTTTCGAATGAGGAGACACGTTTTTTCCAATAGGGTAATCCCTGGGCCTTGGTGCCTGCATAATGACTCTTATGCTGCTATCTTTCGCCCTGTTTCTCCCTTTATCATTTGCTAGACACCTGCAGACCTGCTTCATTGCTTCATTGTTTCATTGCTTCATTGCCTCCTTCTTGTTTGTGGAGAGCTGGGCCTTGAACCTAGGTCCTTGTGTATGGTATTGCCTGTGCTCAACCAGGTGTGCCACCGCCCCCCAGCCCCAGCTGTTTCTTAAATGGCCTTTTCAATCCTTTCTCCCTTTTTTTCCCTGCTTCTGGAATTCTAGTAATTTATATATTGCTTCTTTTGATGGTATCCTATGTATAATATGTACTTTTTTTTTTTTTGCTCTTTTTAATAATTTTTTCTTGTGGCCCGGGAGGTGGCGCAGTGGATAAAGCATTGGCCTCTCAAGCATGAGGTCATGAGTGTGATCCCCAGCAGCACATGTACCAGAGTGATGCCTGGTTCTTTCTCTCTCTTCTCCTATATTTCTCATTAATAAATAAATTTAAAAAACACAATTTTTCTTGGATTATATAACTTCAAAGTTTCTGTCTTTAGTTTTACTTTTTATTTCTTCTTACTGTTCGAGTCTGGTATTGATGCACCCTTCTGAATTTCTAGTTTTATTCTTTAGTTCCAGAATTTCTGTTTTATTATGTTGTTTAAGTTCTATCTCGTTAAATCCTCATTTTGATTGTTTTCCTGATTTCATTGTATCATCCTTCTGCTTTATCTTGTAGTTTCTTACTTTTCCTCAAAGCAGTGATTTTATATATTTTACCCAATGAGTAGTAGCTTTTCCTGTTTTTTTTTTTTTTGTTTCATTACTGTAATAGTCCCGTGAACAGGAAGATTATTAGCAGTGTCATATTACACTGAGTTTTCATGAGGATTTGTGTTACTGTCTTCTCTTTTGAAATTGAAGCCACTTCCTCCAGTCTTTTTTTTTAATGTTTTTTTATATTTATTTTTATTTATTTTCCCCTTTGTTTCCCCTGTTGTTTAACATTGTTGTGGTATTGATGTCCTTGTTGTTGGATAGGACAGAGAGAAATAGAGAGAGGAGAGGAAGATAGAGAGGGGAGAGAAAGACAGACACCTGCAGACCTGCTTCACCCCTTGTGAAGTGACTCCCCTGCAAGTGGGGAGCCGGGGGGCTTGAACTGGCATCCTTCTCTGGTCCTTGAGCTTTGCGCCACATGCGCTTAACCCACTGTGCCACCGCCCGACTCCCTGACTTCCTCCAGACTTTACTGAATGCTCACAAATCCAACACTACTTTTTTTTCTTCCCACCATTGGAATGGTGGAACCTCTAGAAATCTGGGCTTCCACAGAGGCCTTTTCATTCTTGTGTGACTGTCTACATCAATGCTCCTCAGGGACTTTAGAACTGCAGCAAGTACAGCAACATTCATTTCAGGAACCAAAACCAGGATCAATGTTTGTTCACTTATTATTTAATGCTGGGGAGGAGGGCAGGCAGTGGTGCACCTGGTTAAGCGTACACATTACGGTGCACAAGGACCCAGGTTCAAGCCCCTGGTCCCCACCTGCAGGGGCAAAGCTTCCTAAGTGGTGAAGCAGGGTTGCAGGTGTCTCTCTGTCTCTTTCCCTCTCTCTCTTTCCCTCCCTTCTCAATTTTTCTCTGTCTCTAGCCAATAAAAAGATTATTTAATGCTTGGGTTGTCAAGACTTTTCCTGGGTTCCTTAGAATATGATGTTGAATCCTATTCTTTTAAAGGCAACTATACTTATGGGTGAATGCTAATGTTACGCTGTTGAGTGACCACATGTGAAAAACGAGTATCATCTCTGATGCTACCTCATAGTTGACCTCGCTATTCTAATGTGTAAATTATGAATTCACTTTCACTGCATATCTTGTCTGCATGCTTTAAAGTTTTTTGGCGTCAGGCAGTAGCGCAGTGGGTTAAGCGCACATGGTGCAAAGCTCAAGGACAGGCATAAGGATCCTGGTTCAAGCCCCTGGCTCCCCAGCTGCAGGGGAGTTGCTTCACAGGCCATGAAGTAGGTCTGCAGGTGTCTGTCTTTTTCTCCCCCTCTCTGTCTTCCCCTCCTCTCCCCATTTCTCTCTGTCCTATCCAACAACAACAGTAATAACTACAACAATAATAAAAAACAAAAGCAACAAAAGGGAAAATAAATAAATATTATTTTTTTTAAGTTTTAAAAGGTATTTATTTATTTATTTCTTTACCAGGGGATTAATGTTTTACAGCAACAGTAAATACAATGGTTTGTACATACATAACATTTCTCAGTTTTCCATATAACAATACAATCCCTACTAGGTTCTCTGTCATCCTTTTTAAAGACATTAATTTTTATGATAGAGAAAGAGAAGACCAGAGCAATGTTGGACATTTTGGTCTTGATTCATTTTGATGCTGGGGACTAAACTTGGACCCCTAGAAATGCGAGTCCTATGCTCTTAAAGTGTTGACCTGTCTCTGGTTCTTTTTCCTTTCTTTCTTTCCCTTTTTTTTTTTTTTTTTTGCTTCCAGGGTTATCACTTGGGCTCGGTGCCAGCCCTACAAATCCACTGCTCCTGGCAGCTATTTTTAAAATTTTTTTGGATAGGACAGAGAGAAATGGAGAGAGGAGGGGAAGACAAAGAGGGGGAAAGAAAGATAGACACCTGCAAACCTGCTTCACTGCTTGTGAGGCAACCCCTCTGAAGGTGGAGAGCTGGAGGTTCGAACTGTGATCCGTTGTACCGTAGGTCCTTGTGCTTTGTGCGATGCGCTAAACCTGTGCACCATCGCCTACTCCCCCTCCCCCCCCACCAGCCACCCTGGCTCTAAAATCAGTTTGGTTATAGAAATTCAGCAAAGGTGATTCCTAAGTCAGTGAGTGCTATTTAACTAATGACAACTGGAAAAAATACTGTAGCTAATTCAACAAGAAGGTCAACTACGCATACAGTTGGACCTTATTAAAATTATATCCTTATTTTGTTGTCTCTGATTCAATTTCCTTGACTTCTTGTCCTTCATTTTAAAAAATTTATAACTAATAGTGGGTTGCAAGATTGAAAGATTACAGTGTCTGTAGCTCCACGCCACACTCTCCACCAGCCTTTTGTAGCCCCACCCTGCTACTTCCTTGACTTTTAAATTTTCAAAGACAATTTTTAAAACTATCCATCACACTTGTTTGTGTGGTTAAAACATATGGGAGAAGGTTAGGTTGGAATTGTTCAAAAAAATGCATCCCAACCCTATTTTTGTGCCTTATTCAGGAAGTGGTCTCAAATATTGGAGGCTTGAATGGAAACATGTAGGCCCTTTGGGTAAGTTAATGATTTCCTGACACTTTAAATAGATTTTTAAAATATTTGTTAACTATTTTAAGGCAAGACTGCAGAAAGTGAGCAGGAGCTGGGCAGTTTACCACTGTACAAGCTCGATTAGGCCGTGACATTTGTTACTGACCAGCTGTTATCTAGATCGTCCCCAAGCTGCATTCATAAGGGAGGAGTGAGACTTCTCCCCCCAAATGGGTATGTACCCTCTGTTCTGTCAAAAACACAGACTGGACCTGGAACCTCTGGAGCTTGGCTCGCTTTCTTCCGTTCACGCTTCTTTCAGTCCAGACCATTGGATCCTGCATCTGCTGAGCTCAACCAAGTCAAGGCAACCAGAACCACCTCTATATATTTCACTTTGGATAGTATCCAGAGATGCCAGCCCTGGAATAACAACCCTTCAGATCCATTACTTGGCCACCAAACTGCGGATGCTACCAAGACTTCCCTGGGCAGACGACTTCGCCAATGTGTCCTGGAACCTCAACTCTCCAGAACCCTGTCCCTCTAGGGAAAGATAGAAACAGGCTGGGAGTATGGATTGAACTGCCAATGCCCATGTCCTGCGGAGAAGCAATTACAGAAGCCAGACCTTCCACCTTCTGCACCCCATAATTATCCTGGGTCCATACTCCCAGAGGGACAAAGAATAGGAAAGCTTCCAATGGAGAGGATGAGATTCAGAACTCTGATGGTGGGAACTGTGTGGAATTGTACCCCTCTTATCCTATGGACTTGTTCATTATTAAATTAAAAAAAAATATATATATATACATACTCCCAGAGGGATAAAGAATGGGAAAGCTATCAGGAGAGGGGATGGGATATAGAGATCTGGTGGTGGGAATTGTGTGAAGTTGTACATTTCCTATCCTACAGTTTTGCAAATGTCTCCTTAAAAAAAAAAAAATATATATATATACTATAGTCTGCCAACTTCTTTTTCTTTGTGCATAAAGTCATCACATTCATGAAAATTGCATGGCCTTCTGGGGAGTGAGCAAGGACTGTGGACCTGGTATCAGGGAATAAGGGCATGTATCTTCTTTCTTCTTTCTTTCTTTCTTTCTTTCTTTCTTTCTTTCTTTCTTTCTTTTTAATTTGTTTATTTATTCCCTTTTGTTGCCCTTGCTGTTTTATTGTTGTAGTTACTACTGTTGTTATTGATGTCATTGTTGGATAGGACAGAAAGAAATGGAGAGAGAAGGGGAAAACAGAGAGGGGGAGAGAAAGGCAGACACCTGCAGACCTGCTTCACCGCTGGTGAAGTGACTCCCCTGCCGGTGGGGAGCCGGGGCCTCGAACCGGGATCCTTGCTCAGGTCTTTGCACTTTGCACCACCTGCACTTAACCCACTGCGCTACTGCCCGACTCCCTCTGTCTCCCTTCCTTCCTTCCTTCCTTCCTTCCTTCCTTCCTTCCTTCCTTCCTTCCTTCCTTCCTTCCTTCCTCCCTCCCTTTCTCCCTCTTTCTTTCTTTCTTTCTTTCTTTCTTTCTTTCTTTCTTTCTTTCTTTCTTTCTTTCTTTCTTTCTTTCTTTCTTTCTTCTGATTTAATAATGATCGACAAGACCATAGGATAAGAGGGGTACAATACCACACAATTCCCACTACCAGAGTTCCACATCCCATCTCCTCCCTC
>NC_080162.1:193101532-193116532 GCF_950295315.1 Erinaceus europaeus
TGGGGTGGCTTACAATGGAGGGGACTGGGGATTCAGAACTCTGTTGGTGGGAACAGTGTGGAATTATACTTTTATTGACATGTAATTTTATAAATCCATATTAAATTAGTAATAAAATATAAAAAATAAAATTCTTGCTTGCTATCATAGTCCATCTTTCCTGGCATATGGAACAATAAGAACTATTTGTATAGAGCACATGAATTATAAAGGAAATTCAGAAGAATTAACCCATATTTCCCTTAGGTTAATTAAAATATTCTTCTGACTCACGGAACCTTCTCTGATTCAGAACTATTATTTCAAAGAATCAGCTTTTCCACATCTCTGAAAATTAACCCAAGACCCGTGGCAGTTCAAATATACATTTTTCAAAAATGGCTGAATCTTTTATAAAAACAGGCTTTTTGGCAGTTTGATTTTCTATATTTTCATCTCTCTGCTCTTCAGTTTCATAGCAGTCTTGAAATCCAGTCTTAGAATTGTACCCCTCTTATACTATCCCACAATCTTGTTGATCATTATTAAATCATTAATAAAAAAGGAAAAAAGTAGCCAGAATTACTGTGAATAATGTACTGTCTAGCAACCACCAAGGAACTCCATCAAAGTCACATTAGAACACAACTGTCATTATTTGACCTCTTTCTTTAACACACACACATGCACACACACACACACACACACACACGTATGTAAAGTCATTTTCTTGAGGGACATTTGTTAAAAACAATTAATGACAATTATTTACAAGATTGCAGTTGCCTGAGATAGTTGGGATAAACAAACTAAGAAATTAAAAAATATATTTTTTTGTTTTTTTTTTTTATTTTTTATTTTTATTTTCATTTATTTATTTTTTTTTACATTTTTTTTTATTTAAGAAAGGATTAATTAACAAAACCATAGGGTAGGAGGGGTACAACTCCACACAATTCCCACCGCCCAATCTCCATATCCCACCCCCTCCCCCGATAGCTTTCCCATTCTCTATCCCTCTGGGAGCATGGACCCAGGGTCATTGAGGGTTGCAGAAGGTAGAAGGTCTGGCTTCTGTAATTGCTTCCTCGCTGAACATGGGCGTTGACTGGTCGGTCCATACTCCCAGTCTGCCTCTCTCTTTCCCTAGTAGGATGGGTCTCTGGGGAAGCTGAGCTCCAGGACATATTGGTGGTGTCTTCAATCCAGGGAAGTCTGGCCGGCATCCTGATGACACCTGGAACCTGGTGACTGAAAAGAGAGTTAACATACAAAGCCAAACAAATTGTTGAGCAATCATGGACCCAAAGCTTGGAAAAGTGGAGAGGAAGTATTAGGGAGGTACTCACTGCAAACTCTAGTATACTTCTGCTTTCTTACTTTGGTGCCATACTCCAAACTCAGTCAATTTCTGCTTTGCGTTTCTACTTCTTCTTCTTCTTTTTTTTTTTTTTACATGCATAACATTCCCCAGACTCCCATTTAGCAATACAACCCCCACTATTTCATTCATCATTTTTCATGGACCTGTATTCCATCCCCTCCCCTGATGCAATATTATTTGATATGGATTGGGAGAGGCATACGGGAAAGTGGGCCCTATCCAAGGGTTCCAGGACTGGGGTAAATAGGGGCTCTATAGTGGAGATGTGAGGTTCCTGCTGTCTTAGGGTTCAAAAAGACAATCGATAGTTAATGTTATCATCACATTATTTGGTAATTGGGGTAACTTTGAAAAGTCCTTTTGTTAGGGTTTGCTGTACAGTACCCAGTATCTTGTATATAGCTGTGCTATTAGATGCTTCTAATCTACTTGGTTTAGGCTTTTGAGAGAGTCCGCATATCAAATACACAGCCTATATATTAAAAAGATTCAGTTTGTGTTTTGAATAACTTTGAGACATACAATTGATTTCCCCCCTCTCATATTAATTAACTAGTGATTTATATGTCTACATTTTGCTAGGAGTGTACATAAACACCATTCCCACCACCAAAAGACTGTGACCCATCCCTCCCACCCACTCCCACCCCCCACTGGCCCAGGAAGCTGCATGTCTACCCCTCACCACAGGGCTTTTACTTTGGTGCCCTACTTACAATTTGGTCAGGTCCTGCTTTTAGTTTCCCTTTCAGATCTTCTTCCTCAACTTCTGTTGATGAGTGGGATCATCCCATACTCATCTTTATTTTTCTGACTTAGCTCACTTAACATAATTCCTTCTAGCTCTGTCCAAAATGGGTCAGAGAAGGTGGGTTCATTGTTCTTGATAGCTGCATAGTATTCCATTGTGTATATATACCACAGCTTTCTCAGCCACTCATCTGTTGTTGGGCACCTGGGTTGCTTCCAGGTTTTAGCTATTATGAATTGTGCTGCTATGAACATAGGCGTACACACCTCTTTTTGGTTGGGTGTTATGGAGTCCTTGGGGTATAACCCCAGGAGAGGAGTTACTGGATCATATGGATATGTCCATGTCTAGCCTTGTGAGAGTTTTCCAGATTGATCTCCACAGAGGCTGTACCAATTTACATTCCCACCAGCAATGTAAAAGGGTTCCTCTGTCCCCACATCCTCTCCAGCATTTGTTGCTGCTGTCCTTTTTGATGTATGCCATTCTTACAGGAGGGAGGTGGTATCTTAGTGTTGTCTTAATTTGCATTTCTCTGACAATCAGTGACCTAGAGCAGTTTTTCATATGTTTGTTAGCCTTTTGGATCTCCTCTGAGGTGAATGTTTTGTTCATATCCTCTGCCCATTTTGGATGGGGTTATTTGGTTTTTTGGTGCTAAGTTTGCTGAGCTCTTTATATATTTTGGTGATTAGTTTCTTGTCTGATGTATGGCATGTGAAGATTTTCTCCCATTCTGTGAGGGGTCTCTCTGTTTGTTTAATAGTTTCTTTGGATGTGCAGAAGCTTTTCAATTTGATATAGTCCCATTGGTTTGTTTCTGCTTTAGTCTTCCTTGCAATTGGGTTTGATTCATCAAAGATGTCCTTGAGGTGTAGGTCGGAAAGTGTTTTACCAATGTTTTCTTCTAAGTATTTGATTGTTTCTGGTCTGACATCTAGGTCTTTGATCCATTTGGAGTTTATTTTTGTTTCTGGTGAGATAAAGTGGTTCAGTTTCATTCTTCTGCATGTTACAACCCAGTTTTCCTAGCACCATTTATTGAAGAGTGCCTCCTTTTTCCATTTAATCCTTTGGGCCCCCTTATCAAAGATTAGATGTCCATAGGTGTGGGGATTTATTTCTGGGCTTTCAATTCTGTTCCACTGGTCTGTGTGCCTATTTTTGTTCCAGTACCATGCTGTTTTGATGATGATGGCTTTATAATATAGTTTAAGGTCTGGGAGTGTGATGCCTCCATTTCTGTTTATTTTCCTCAAGATGGTTTTGGCAATTCTAGGTGTTTTCATGTTGCAGATAAATGATTATAGTGTTTGTTCTATTCTCTTAAAGAACCTTGGTGGAACTTTGATGGGTATTGCATTAAATTTGTATATGACTCTGGGGAGAATATTCATTTTGATGATATTTATTCTTCCAGTCCATGAGCATGGGATATCTTTCCATTTCTTGGTGTCAGTTTCTATTTCCTTGAGTAGCGACTCATAGTTTTCAGCATACAAGTCTTTCACTTCTTTGGTCAACTTTATTCCTAGTTATTTGATTGATTTTGCTGAAACAGTAAACGGGAGTGATTTCTGGGTGTCTTCTTCTTCAGATTTAGTGTTTGCATAAAGAAATGCCACTGATTTTTGTACATTGATTTTGTAGCCTGATACCTTGCTATATTGCCTAATAACTTCCAGTAGTTTTCTGCTGGATTCTTTAGGTTTTTCTATGTATACTATCATATCATCTGCAAATAGTGAGAGCTTGACTTCTTCCCTTCCAATCTGTATTCCTTTGATTTCTTTCTCTTGCCTGATTGCTATGGCAAGAACTTCCAATACTATGTTGAAGAGTAACGGTGACAGTGGACAGCCCTGTCTAGTCCCCGATCTGAGGGGGAATGCTTTCAGCTTCTGTCCATTGAGTATGATGTTGGCTGTAGGTTTGTTATATATAGACTCCACTATCTTGAGGAATTTCCCATCTATTCCCATTTTTTGTAGAGTTTTGAGCATGAATGGGTGTTGGATTTTGTCAAAGGCTTTCTCTGCATCTATTGAGATAATCATGTGGTTTTTGGCTTTGCTTTTACCACACCTATTTTATATTGCACATCCTCCAATCAGTCCAAAGCTAACTTTGTCAGACAAAGTAAGGACTACAAAGCCTGAATTAGGGCAAGAGACCAGCATACTTTAATGATGACTCTTTAGTCACTATCAGGCCACTCCATCCCCTGGAGCCTTAGTAAGGGAGTCCTGGGATTCTCACACAGACATGATGGGCCTAGACCTCTAACAGATCTCTCTCTCCACTGTCACTGGTTAGGTTATCTCCATCAAGAACAACATAATGGACCCCTCTGTGGGCCCCTATCAGTCCTGGCCCTCAATGTGAATCAACAATGGCAGGGAATGTTCCATTCTCTGAAAGGAGGTTGGAGAGCATACTCTGCCTATAGCCCAAGGATTATGGGTCCTGAAATTGGTGCAGCCTGGAATGTTCCTTGTTGTGACCATGGAATGTGAGCTCAGACCTACAGGAATGCAGAGGTTACATAGGCTTCTGGGCTGATGATGGGCCCCAGATCAGATCAGTGGGGTTTACAGTTAACAATATTTATATATTCTTCCCATATTTGGGAGCCATTCTCTTCCCTGATGCAGCTTTCTAATCCTTTTTCCAACTCTGACACCATCCCCTGAAACAATAGCTTAGGTCACCTGCATATTAGATGTCAGGTGTAGGCAAAAACTAGTTGGGTCATGGGCCCCTTGGAATAGACCTAAAGTAAACCTAATAGGTTTTTCCAAAATGGAGACCTCAAATCTCCATCTACAATATTCTTGCCTTTAGGTTCATAATTGGTCAACAGTTTGTTCTGCTTTCTACCTTAACTCTTTTTCAGCCACCAGGTTTCAGATGCTACTGTGATGCCAACCCGACTTCCCTGGGAAGACGACCCCACTAATGTGTCCTGGAGCCCCACCTCTCCAGATCCCTGCCCCACTAGGTAAAAAGAGAGACAGTCTGGGTGTGTAGATTCACCTGCCAATGCTCATGTTCAGTGGGGAAGCAATTACAGAAGCCAGAGCTTCCACCTTCTACACCCCATAGTGACCCTGGGTCCATGCTCACAGAAGGTTAAAGAATAGGATGGCTATCAGAGGATGGGATGGGATATGGCGTTATGGTGGTGGGAACTGTGTGGCGTTGTACCCCTCTTATTCTATGGCCTTGCCAGTGTTTCCATTTTATAAATAAAAACTAAAAAAAAGAATGCTTTCTATGATCCCTAAGTGGGGAGGAGAGGGCAAAATTTTCAATTCTATAACAGGAAGACTAAACTAGCATAATGCCTTGGAAGGGATACTCCTTGGATTTATGATTGAGTTTTTTGGCAAAGGTCTAAAATGGGCTAAGTTGAGACTACTTCTACCTTCAAGAACTGGTACATAAAAATATAGGAGAGTTGAGGAAAGGTTGAATTTCAGGATGATCTATGTTGTCAGAATGGCGGGAAGAACTTCTATAGGAGATGTCATTTATCACCAATAGGCTGTCAGAGATGGAGCAGGGTATAAGACCTTGCAAATCACAGTAGACTGTCAGAAACATCTCATTTTGAACATAAATACTCCTTTTTTGTGCTATGATTTCTTAGCAGAAATTAGATGTCACACTCTTCGGTTATTGCTCTTTGGAAAATTTTTGCTAATGTCCTTTTCCGCTTACAAACTTGATAAATATACATGTTGAAAGAACCCTAAGAAATCAAGGCCAGCATTGTTCCCAAGTCACTCATTTCCTCTCTCTTATCTTTCTTCTGACTCACTCACTGCCCTTTTTCTAGCAGTTACCATCTACTACTCAATCTCGAGGTGAGAGTGTATTTAAGCTTTAGCTCATTCCCATGTGCTAATCCTATACATGACCATCAAGATCGTGGAGGAAAATAAAAATTCACAAGTCAAGTCAAGCAAGATAGTCAAAAAAGTAAAATGAGTAAAGAATTAAAATCATAGTCAGCCTAGCCCTGAGATGAAAATTCTTATTTCTCCATCTGTAAATTAACTTGTTTTGATATCTGTTTCTAGTTTTTTTGTTTGTTTGTTTTTTCCTCTAAGGTTGTCGCTGGGGCTCGGTGCCTGCACTACGAATCCACCGCTCCTGTGGCTATTTTTTGGATTTTTTGGATAGGACAGAGAGAAGTTGAGAGGGGAGGGAGAAAGATAGATACATGCAGACCTGCCTCACCGCCTGTGAAGCTGCCCCCGCCCCCGCCCCTGGGAAACTAGGATCTTTGTGCTGGTCCTTGTGCTTCTTTCTATGTGTGCTTAACCCAGTGCGCTACCGCCCAGCACCCTAGTTTTTTTTTTTTTTAATTCATAATAGATAGAATCACCTATTCGGTAATTACCATTTAAATGCAAACAATTATGCTTAAATGTCAGAGGCATCTGATAAGGTTAGAAGTTCTTTTTTTAAAAAAAATGTTTATTTATTTATTTTCCCTTTTGTTGCCCATGTTGCTTTTTACTGTTGTAGTTATTAATGTTGTTGTTTTTGATGTCATCGTTGTTGGATAGGACAGAGAGAAATGGAGAGAGGAGGGGAAGAGAGGAGGGGAAGACAGAGAAGGGGAGAGAAAGATAGACACCTGCAGACCTGCTTCACCGCCTGTGAAGCGACTTCCCTGACTTCCCTGCAGGTGGGGAGGTGGGGCTTGAACTGGGACCCTTAAGCCGGTCCTTGTGCTTGGCACCACGTGCGCTTAACCCGCTGCACTACTGCCCAACTCCTAAGATTAGAAGTTCTTATTTTTCCTATCTAAAAGATTAGCACTGAGGTTATAGAGAACCTGACTCTGCCTGGGTCACACAGTTTGGCAGAACTAGCTAACTCTGGGACCCACTTCTAATTAGACATCTCACTTTTCTACTGCACTGTTTATAAAAAGTGGCTTTTCTTCCCCAAGTTTTATTTTTATTATTTTTTTATACTAATAGGCTGTGCAAAAAGGCATGGAAGATTTGCCTAGGTATCTGAAGTGAAGAAATCAACAGGTGAGGGGGTGGGTGGTGGCGCACCTAATTTCATGCAGATAGTATAAAGCACAAAGACCTGCCTCAAGGATCCGGGTTTGAGTCCCCTGCTCGCCACCTGTATGGGAGACACTTCACAAGTGTTGAAACAAGTCTGCAGGTGTCTATCTCTCTCTCTCTCTATCTTCCCCTCCTTTCTCATTTTATCTTTGTCCTAGCCAATCAAAGGGAAAAATATCCACCAGGAGCAGTGGGCTAGTAGTACTGGCACCAAGCAAAAAAGACAGTGATAGATGTCTTAGCTCAGATTTCCAGAACAAAATACCATATGCTTGGTGTTTTGAATAACAGACATTTTATTTCCTGTCCGTTTGAAGAATGGTTAGTTCAAATTTAGAGTGCAGTTAATTCCTGGTGAGAACTCCATTCCTTGTGCTGCTTTTTCACTGTCATGAAACAGTGAAAGAGAGAGAGAAAGAGAGAGAGAGAGAGAGAGAGAGAGAACACACACTCTGGTCTCTATTCCTATTCTTACAAAGACACTAATTCCTTCATGTGATTCACCATTCATGACTTAACCCAAATCTAATTAGCTCCCAAAGACCCTGCCTGCCTCCAAGTATCATATTGGGGTATAGCTTCAACACAGATTTTGGAGGACCATATTCCAAACAACAACAACAACAACAACAAAAATCAAACCAAACAGAAAAGTCCCCTAAACAACATTTACCTTCCACAGTGTAGACAAAAAAGTTCCATTCCCTTTGTTAAAGCATCTTGTACTGAAGTGCCTGTATGACAACATAGCAAGTCTGTTTCATGGTTCAGAGCCTGCCAAGTGATGTCAGGAGGGAGATTTTTCTAAAGTAGCCTGAAGCAGGGAAGGCGTTAAGGTGGAGCTGGCATTCCAGTTGGGCTTGAACTAAATTTCAGTAGTGGAGAATTAAGGGAAAGAAATGCAGAAGCTGAAGGGACATTGAGGGAAGGACCAGAGTCAGAATGTCTGGATGTAAGGACTGAGAACTGCAAGAGATTCTTTCAGTCTGATCCAGACATCAAAAAAGGTAGTTTCAGGAGTATAGCTCAGTGGTAGAGCATTTGACTGCAAAAAAGGCAGTTCTGAGAAATGTGTTTGGAAAGAAGGGTTGTGGACAGGCCCTCTGAAGACTCTCCCCTTCAAGCAAAGGAAAGTGAGCACATTATTCTGTGAGCACCAGGGAATCATCGAAGAATCCTAAGCATGACTGTGATGATAAACCATCCCTTTGTGAAAATGGGTTCCGTAGACATGGGTAGATGGTTTCAAGGAGATAATGGAGGGGCTGATGCCTTGACTCAGGCAATAAAAACTGAAGGGCACAGTTAAGAAAAGGACAATGGGATGCAGAATGGGGGAGGCAGGGGCTGGAACTGACAAAGGTTGCAAATGTGTTCTCACTGGGATGAAGTAACCAGATGAGTCTGACAGGTGGCAATGAAGAAAAGGAAGAAAGAGGTGACTCTCTAAGGTCATATACTTGGCCTACTGTAAGAATTACGACCATGTGAGCTGAAACCAAGGATGTAGGAGGAGTGCTCTTGGCAGTTAAGACAAAAGAGAGAAATCTTGTAGATGCTACAGGTAAATACAAGTATTTTATATAACAACAACAGCAGTCAAAAGTTCATCTCAGCTTTGAAACTCATTCTAAAGAAGATGGTTCCTCTACTATAAAAAGTTGTGGAGAATGAAGTAGAAGCAAATACCCATCTTACCATATTTGGAGGGAAGGCTATTTTATTCCCCCAGATCATTCATTTTATTGGGAGCAGGGGACTGGGGAATGGTTATTTACAGTTATTTCCACATGGGTACAGTTTCTCATGTTTCCATAATAAGCATCTGTGAAATACTCTCCTGCCCAACTTAGTCCTTTTTCACCATCTTGTACTAAGACCTCTGTTGGCCAGCCCCCCTGCTCCATCCTCCATTGCTGACATTATGGCCTATATCACTGTTTTGCCTGAAAGATTCCCCACCCATTCCTTTGATCTGTTTTCTTTCTAACCCGCCTGCAGGGTCACATTAATCCCACCAGCTAAAACCCTCGCCACAGTTGCTAAGGAAGCTTCCACCTTCCCAGCGTGCTTTTGCCTTTCTCCACCCCCTTTCCTAGCCATTTCCGTTTCCAACTTGCCACTTCCGGTTTATCCTATAAAGCCACTTCTGTTTCTGGTTTCTCTCTCTTCCTCTCTTCTGTGTCCTGACCTAGAGGAGGGCAGGCGTGCAGGGGGAGGCGGACACTGGCCATTGCGGTTTTTGGCTCCTGCATGAATAAAGATTTGTATTGCTACTTCCATGAGCTTGGTTCCTGTATCATCTCTCACTCCCGCCTGCTACGCTAGCCCGGCAGACCTCATAGCAAAGAAATGAGCAAAAATAAAAGAATGAAACATCAAATTGAAAAGTCCCTGCATAGCCAAAGTTTCTGCATCGCCAAAACAGAATAGCATCCTACTTCATGGGAGAAGCATGCCATACATCAGGCAAAGGGCTAATAACCTTGATCTATGTAACTCACTATGCTCAGCAACAGAAAACAAAATAAGCAGACACCTCATTGAAAAAACAAGGAGAGGACATGGACAGAGTCCTCACCAAAGAAGAGGTCTAGAGGATCAACAGACTTGGGAAAAAATACTCAAAAGTCACTGATTATCAGAGAAGTGCAAATAAAGACAACTGTGATATATCACTTCACACCTGTTAGAATATTATACTTTAGAAAGCACAGAAACAAGAAGCTTAGTTCTTAAATCATCTCAATCCATTTGGCTCAGTCAGGTAAACTTCCCAGAGAATTTCTCAGGAAATTGTGTTTATAGCTTCTTACATAATCATCAAATATTTACTTTCTGGCAAAGAAGTTCTATGCCAAAGAAAAAGATCCTTCTGTTTACTTTTACAACTAAGTGAAAAGAAATGCCAAGGTAGGCCTTTCTTAACATCAAAAAAATTATACTGATATATCCTTTACTGAATTCTATTAACATTTTATTACAGAAATAGTACTGTTTATTTCTGAGTAAGGGTTAATTATCTGTACCTGACAGATTTTACTGTAAAACAATTAACTTGCCCCCACCACAACTCTCTCTCTCTCTCTCTCTTTTTTTTTTTTTTTTTTTTACCAGAGCACTGCTCAGTTTTGACTTATAATGATGCTGGGGATTGAACCTGGGACTTTGGAACCTCACGCATGAGTGTCTCTTCTATAACCATTATGCTATCTACCCTTGTCCTTCTCCCACGCCACCTCTCTACTTTCAGTTTTCTTAGAGATAACTCAACAAACATACTTAAGAAAACACACAAATTTCTTTATTTTTTTTTAAATACTTATTTATTTTCCCTTTTGTTGCCCTTGTTTTTTTATTGTTGTTGTAGTTATTATTGTTGTTGTTATTGATGTCACTGTTGTTGGATAGGACAGAGAGAAATGGAGAGAGGAGGGGAAGACAGAGAGGGGGAGAGAAAGACAGACACCTGCAGACCTGCTTCACTGCTGGTGAAGTGACTCCCCTGCAGGTGGGGAGCCCCGGGCTCGAATCGGGATCCTTATGCCAGTCTTTGCTCTTCAGGCCACATGTACTTAACCAGCTGCGCTACCGCCCGACCCCCACAAGTTGATTTAAGTGTTTTTTTAAAAAAAAATATTGATTGATTGATTAAATAATGGTCGACAAGACCATAGGATAAGAGGAGTACAATTCTACATAATTCCCTCTGTATCCCATCCCCCCACTAAAAGCTTTCCTGTTCTTTATCCCTCTGGGAAAAGGGACCCAGGGTCATTATGGGGTGCAGAAGGTGGAAGGTCTGGCTTCTGTAATTGCTTCTCCACTGGACGTGGATGTTGGCAGGTTGTTCCAGACCCCTTGCCTGTTTCTGTCTTTCCCTAGTGGAACAGGGCTCTGGAGAGGTGGTGTTCCAGGGTATATTAGTGAGGCCGTCTGTCCAGTGAAGTCAGTTTGGCATCATGGTAGCATCTGCAATTTGGTGGCTGAAAAAACATTAAGATATAAAGAAGAACAAATTGTTTAATAATTAGGAACCTAAAGGCAGATGAGTTTTGGAGTCTTCACATTGGAAGAAGCTAGTAGGTCTGTTTTAGGTATATTCCAAGGGGTCCACGACTTTACTAATTTTTGCCTGCGCCTGACAGCTAACATGCAGGTGGACCAAAAGTATTGTCTGGGGAAATGATGTCAGAGTGGGAAAAAGGACTAGAAAGCTGGATCAGAATATCAATCTAAATCTAAAAAAAAAGAAAGCTGGATCAGGGAAGAGAGTAGCTCCCAAATATGGGGAAAGTATATAAATATTGTTAACTGTAAACCCCATTGATTTGATCTGGGGCTCATATTCAGCACAGGAGCCTGTGTAAACTCTGCATCCCTGTAGGTCTGATCTTTAGTCTGTGGTCATAGCTAGGAACATTCTAGGCTGCACTCATTGCTAGAGCCATCTTACTCGAGTGGTAGAGTATGTTGATCCAGCCTTCTGAGAATGGAGCAGTCCTTACCAGTGCTGATCTACACTGAGGGCAAGGCCCTCTATAGACCCACACGAGGGTCCACTATGCTGTTCCTGATGGGGATGACCAGTGACAGTGGAGAGAGGGATTTGTTAGAGGTCTAGGCCCATCATGTCTATGTAGGAATCCCAGGATTCCCTGACTAGGGCCCTGGATAATGGGGTGGCCTTGTCGTGGCCAAAAGAGCCATCATCGAAGTATGCCACAACTTGCTCAGCCACTCATCTGTTGTTGGACACCTGGGTTGCTTCCAGGTTTTGGCTATTACAAATTGTGCTGCTAAGAACATATGTGTACACAGATTTTTTTGGATGAGTGTGTTTGGTTCCTTAGGATCTATACCCAGGAGAAGAATTGCAGGATCATAGGGTAGGTCCATTTCTAGCCTTCTGAGAGTTCTCTACAGAGGATAACTGATTCTTAAGAGTTTTTTGTTTTTCTGTAATAGTCTTTAAGATTCTATAGATTTTCCAACTTGGTAAGTCTTAACTATAACAAAACTCACTGAACTGAAACAAGGTGGAGAAACATTTTCCCCTTAAATAAAAATGAAGGACCAGGGTGGCTGCAAACTGGTTCCACAAAAGTCTTTCAAGGCTCCAAGGGTGCAAATCCAGTAAGCAGCACCACCTTAAAAAGAGCTGAGCTCTTTGCCTTTCTTTCTTCTTCTTTCCTTCCTTCCTTCCTTCCTTCCTTCCTTCCTTCCTTCCTTCCTACCTTCCTTCCTACCTTCCTTTCTTTCTTCCCCTTGATATATACCTTTCTCATTAAAAATAAATAAATATTTAAGTCTGGGGACACAGCGTAATGATTATGCAAACAACTTTCATACCTGAGACTCTGAGCTCCAACGTTCAATCCCCAGCACCTCCATCAACGAGGGCTGAGCAGTGCTCTGTAAATAAAAATAATAATGCACAAATAAGTAAGTAAATAAATAAATAAAAATGGGAAATTCTCTTTTTCTCTCCACTCTGCACACAGGATTTAGATATCAGTCACGCTTTGTCCCCTACTCACTCCACCACCACCACACACACACACATACACACCAACACTGACAGAGTTGCTCCTTCGACCCTTCCCCACATCAGTCTGCATGTACCTTAGCTATCCGTCCTAGGAAATGCACTGAGAAATGTGGGCCCAGGTGTATTATTTTGAGCTGCATGAAGTCGAGGGATAAACATAAAAGATAGAGGTAAACCTCTCTCTTCCAGCTCCATCAACAAGAACTTCCCTCTTCTTGCTTCTCAGATGCGGACTGTCAAACCCATCCAGTCTGAAGTTAGCTTGAATGAGCAGTTTGTGAACAAGATCTAATTTTCCTTTGTGCCAAATTGCCTTTGACCTCTGGGCCACTCACCATTTACTAGACATGGTATAGCTTGCATTTCAAGTATTGCTGGATTGCCTAGTGCTACAAGTGAAAGTTTAGTGTCCAGAACATACTCAGTTTCGTTCTAATTTAAAGAAAGTCTTTTTCCTATCCCTTGCTTGCTATGAAGAGTCATTGTGGAAAATAAGAAAATGAACAGCTGGGAGGCAAAGCAATTAGTCTTGTTGCTCCCCCCCCCCCCCCACAACTTGCTTGATCTCTTCCATCTCAGCTCAAGGACATACAGGGAGACTCTAGGCTCTGCTAAATTTGTAGCTAGTGGAAGTCCCTTGATAAATTAAAATGAAATGGATTCATATCAGCATTCTATAAGGAGAAGCCCGAAGCACCTCTCTGGCAAAGATAACTTAGGATGACCCAGTTCTGCTTATAGTGAAGGCAGAACAGACTATTCTCAACAGAATTTTTTAAAAAATGAGAAGATGGTGAGGTGGTAACCCACATATAAACAATACTATTTCTGGAGTACACTAATTGTCTGGATAACACTGTGCTGAGCTATGTATGGACATCTCACTTTCCTCACTCACAACAATGCTAAGATAGAGACGTGAGCATTAGTTCTGCTTCAGAGGGGATAAGTCCTAAATTTGAAGGGGTGAATGAACTTGCCATAAGTCACACAGCTTATAAATGATGAGAACCTGTCTGAATCTATGCAATCTCACTTCCAATCACACATTTATTGGCTATTTTGTAAACCTGTCTGAATTATGCAATCTCACTTCCGATCACACATTTATTGGTTATTTTGTAACATTAATAAGGAAGACAAGATGTATCCAAGATTTTTAAACATGTAGAAAACTATTTAAACACTAGAGTCAAAAGTCATAGTGCCGCCTTGTGGTTACACTCTTGGTGGGAAAGCAAGCTGACCCAGTCCCTTTGGAAGGCAGTATGGAGAGCTCTTAAACAAATAAAAATGCAAATACCTTAAGATCCTGCACTACCACTTCTAGGCATATATCCAAAAGACATGAAAACATTCATTCAAAAGGACGTATGTATCCCTGTGTTCATAATTGCCTTATTCACAATTACCAAGCCATGGAAGCGACCTAAATGACCACTGACAGGAGTGTGGATAAAGAAGTCAGGGAATATATACTCAGTGGAACACTATTTTCAATTTTAAAAAATATGATATGTGTCCATTGAGACAAAATGGATGGGAATGGATGTGATTATGCTTCCTGAAGTTAGTAAGGAAATGAAAGACAGCTGCTAGGTGGCTCGCTCGTGTATGGAATATAGGGAATTCAAACACATGAACTTGCAGCTTCTTTCTCTCTCCCTCTCTCCATCCCCCTCCTCCCTCAGTTTCTCTCTGTTCTGTCTAACAAAATGGAAAAAAATAGCTGTCAGGTGAAGTGGATTCATAGTAATGACTCTGAGTCCCAGTAATAACCCTGAAGGCAAAAAAGAAAGAAAGAAAGAAAGGAAGGAAGGAAGGAAGGAAGAAAGAAAGAGAAAAGAAAAGGAAAGGAAAAGAATGGAAAGGAAAAATAAAAAGTGACCAAACTGTCTCTAAAACTTTGTGGAAATTTTGGAGAATTATGATGGTTATTGGGGGAGGGGGAGAGGTCACAGAATTTTGGTGGTGGTGTGATGTGCAATGTGGAACTATACCCCTGCGATATAATAATCTCATAAACCATTATTAAATCACTAGTAACTGCTGTGTCCTTAAACTTTCAAGTGAGATTTGCAAAAATAGGTCAAACCATAGATAAGAGAAAAATTTGAAGTGCTTGTGCCAGCTTAGAGAATGATACTGTTAGTGTTTAAGGGAAAAGATAAGTGCAATATTTTCCTTCACAAATGGCCCTAATTTCCAGTATGCAACAAAAAAATAGATAAATAAATACATA